>NW_020229909.1:1275789-1426524 GCF_003227715.2 Harpegnathos saltator
CATCCTCGTAATCGTCCGTCCTCCGCCGCGGTTATTGCGTTCCGCCGTCGTTTCGCCCGGGATCCTTCAGCATCGGGTCGGCGATCCCCACCCCCCCCCCGCCGCCCACCCGGCGACTCCTCTTCGCGTCCTCTTCACCACCACCATCCCCGACGAGAGAGCGAGACAGAGAGACAGAGAGAGAGAGAGAGAGAGCTACCCTCTTCCGCTCCCCCTGCTGCCTACCTTCCGCCCACCTCCTTTCTCTCGCGATTCCATTTCTGCGTTGTTGAACTATAACTCTCTCTAGGACGGCAGTGGCAGCTATTACGCCGGCTCCTAAGCTATTACGGCATCTGGGAGCCTCGTTGGTGCTGCTCCGTAGAAGCGACGGGGACCAAAGAGGTGGGCGCGAGAGGAGGAAGGCCGGAGAGAGGTGAAAGAGAAAGAGAGGAAGAGAGAGAGAGAGAGAGAGAGAGAGAGAGAGAGCGAGAGAGGAGAGAGGCGGGAGCTGGGTTAGGTGAAGTGATGTATTGAGATCCCATTGTATCCACGGAATCCCCTAAGATTGCCAAACGACGCCATCTCCTCCCCCACCTGCCCCTTATCCACCACCTCCTCTCGCATCCGCTTGCATAATACGTCACCGTAGAAGGCGAATCTCCGACCTACCTCGACGCCCGGCGGAAGGAGGCGTATATTTCTCCTCTGCATTCTTTTTTTTCTTGCTCGCTTTCCTCCTGATCTCGCCGCCCTTTCTCCTCCGACGTTCCTCTCTTCTCTCTTAGATTTCTCTCCGCGAATGCGTGCAGTATTTATCGTGGAGGAGGAGAAGATGGCTGACGCGGAACTCGCTTCCCCGTTCTTCCGCGAGCTCCTCACCGTCACACGTCTGCTCGCTCGCGACGCACACAACAACGTCGACTGACAGCTACGACGGCGAGTTCGTCGAGTTCGAGCTGTCGGTTTATGAAAAAAAAAAAAATTCCTGAGAGAGAGAGAGAGAGAGAGAGAGAGAGAGAGAGGCGACTCCTTCGAACGCAGGAAAGATAACAGATGCGGCCACGAATCGTCCTATTTCTCATTATACGAGCCTCGCCGCGCACGCACCATGATATAATTAACAAAATGAGCGTGACGTGCTCTGTTTTTTGCATATCTCCCTCCGTTCCGTGTGCGTGGGGTTCGACTGAGTTTTTCTTTCCCGCCGTGCCTCTCCACCTCCCGCGATTAGAACTTCGCGGAATATTCATGTGACGACGGAAGGTAGCGAAAAAACAACGTCGCCACCGTCAAAATCATCTGCGGTACCTCTCTTCGCTGTTTCCCGGCTACCCTTTCCTCTCTCGCTCTCCTCTCTCTCTCTCTCTCTCTCTCTCTCTCTCTGTCTCTCCCTCACCCCCTATCTCTCTCTCTGCCCTTGTTGCCCCGGCTAGTCTCTCGGTCTATTCGATGCCTTTAATAATACGGCGCTGCCGCGGCCGCAGCCACGTGCAGTATTGAGAATGGCATAATATCGGGTCGCCCTCTGATATTGCCAAGGTTCGCGTTGGTGGCGCCGGAGGATGAAAGGAAACGGGGCCGTGCGGCCGGAGGGGGCAGGGAGAGGGCGACCGGGAGAAACGGGAGCGAGAGATGAGACGCAAAGCGCGAGACCGACAGATGCCGAGCGGGAGAAATTCAAATTTTTGCGCTGATGCCTGGCGGTTCAGCGGCGGCGCCGTTCAATAACAACCTTTATTATTTTAACGACCTACGTCCACGGACTCCGCCACCTTTGTTCGGCGACCTCGTACGGCGAGCGCGAGGCTGAGGTGGGCCACCTTCAGCCGGTCGCAGCCGGGGATCGCGTGTCTTTCCCGATCGATGCCGACCATCGTTCTCCCGCGGGATGATTACATTTCCGTGTTTTTCGATCGAATCTCGGGCGAATTTTTTTCGACGCCGAGCTGACCCACCGATACTCCCGTCACTCTGACGAATGCGCAAGATAAAATTAAGCGCTGCCGGCGAAGTTAATGAAGGGCGCCGTTTTCCTTTTTCCCTTTTTCTCCTCTCTCCCTCTCTCTCCCTCTCCCTCTCTCTCTCTCTCTCTCTCTCTCTCTCTCTCTCTCTCTCTCTCTCTCTCTCTCTCTCTCCTCTCTTTTCCTCTTTGCGGCAAATCGTTCCGCGATCACTCTGTTTGGATTATTTTCAATTTAAAATTTATGAAGATCTCGATGCGCGCGCCGCGCGCCCCGACGGCGCAGACGGGTGCTCGCTCGCGTATCGCCCCGATCACTTTTTAGTTGTATCTCTTGCTAATTTTCCCTCGGTCCACCTTTCGCAGTAACTGCGGAATTCGTCAAGATTCGATTACATGCACATGGAGAGACGAGTGACGTATCGCGAATGCGTACACGGACGATTACGTTGGCCGCAATTTTTTTCTCTCTTTTTTTCCTGCTTTTCTACTTCTTTTCCTTCTTGCTCGCCGCATGAATATCGTCTATTTTCGCGCGCTTCACCGCGTGCGCTTATTTTTAAATCGGCGGCGGCGGCGGTGGGGGGGGGGGGGCATGGCGGATGCGAACGAGCATTTCAACGGTGATCATTACGCGTGATAGTCAAGTGCACATGGCAGGTATCCACGATATTTCGAGATACGTGTAGATCAATAAGACTCGCTCTTCCATTCGCGCGAATGGAGGCAGGCAGCGGCTAACATTATTCCCCGCTCGTGACGGTAGCGCAATTTAGTTAAAAATAAAATGCTGCCTTCGGTGATCGCGCGTCATGCCGCTAAAGCCCTTCCCCCCGGGAGGAAGTTACGCTCTAACCTTTCCGCGACGTCAATTTCGCCCCCGTCCTATGTCCTTACTATCATTACAGCGACAATTTCTCGAAATTTCTCCGCGCGGCTCAAACTTCATCCCGAGCTATCTTCGCCGGCTGAGACACTGAATATTAATCGTGTGTAAAAGCTTAATTCGCAATTTTCCGCGCTTATTGCTTCCGCCGACGGCAGGAAGGGGGGGCAGGGCGGGGGCAGGCGGAATGTAAATATTTTCAGTCAGTTTGCTCTCGGATTAACGATTAATTCGAAAGCATCATTATTTTTGCCTCAAAAGAGACTTTATCATTCCGCGCGCGCGCGCGACTGGCGGGCGAATTTCCCGTGCCTGTCTGCAGCGACAAAGTAACCGAATGCTTTCACAATCGGCACATGTGGCCGTCATTATTACATGAGGATTACACGAGGATTCTTGCATCAAGTGCGCGCGCGAGAGTGAACGAGGCTTTTAATTGGCGATTGGCCAATCTGCCACTCGATGTACAAGCGAATACAAATATCGCGGATGACCTGCAAATGCAATTTGCCCATCATCGCGACCACGGCACGACACACGACACGCTGGGCGCTCGGGTTTGCATGGGGGTGAGAAAGAGAGAGAGAGAGAGAGAGAGAGAGAGAGAGAGAGAGAGAGAGAGAGAGATCGATATTTGGTAAATATTTGTGACGAATCGAAACAACGGCGATCGAAAGGCCCGGCGACGCGGATTTCGCCGCTGGCGGGCGAAATATCGCGCGAAATTGATCACGATCGATCAGTGCAGTTCGCGACCTGCGACTTTTAATTGACCGCGACGCGAGAGCAGTCACAGTTCGGCCTAAAGCAGGGAGGATCTCCGTGCCCGTGAAAAATCGACGCGCGTTCCGGAGAGGCGGGACACGCGATCGCGACGACGAATTCACCGCTCGCGCGTCATACTCGCGCGTTACTCGCCGCGCGCGACAGACGTGTGTTTAATTAAATGCTGGCGGCAACTTTTTATCTACTCGCGCCGTCGCCGCGGTGCAACGCGGGCGCAAAAGTTTCGTCGTACGTTCGCCGCGGAAGCGGAAGCAAAATAAAACACGCGGCAGAATTCTCCGGGTCCAGGAATTTCTGCGCGGGCGTATTCCTGGATTGCGGCCCGAATGTTCGCGGGACACGAGGCGACTTTTGCAGGAAATGGTCGGGAAATCGTCGCGCGGTGTGTGTGTGTGTGTGCCCCCGGATGTTCCCGCGGTGTTTCACCGCGCTGTCGCAACGATCCCTGCTGCGGGAACTGTTACTGCGTGTTTGCCATTATTATCGCGGATCTTATCGCGAGAGCGCTAATACGCGCGATAAAAAGGAAATGTGGACTCTCTGCGCGTTCTCTCTGCGCTCTTTGTCGAGAAACGAGCGCTCTCGATGATTTCGTCGGTCGCGTGCCGCGATCGGGGAAACGCGCGTGGCATCAGCGTGCGCGAATCAAGGTATTACGCGTACCCGTAAGAACACACGTTGCCGTTGCCGATCGCTGTCGAGCGGACGCGCCGCGAGTTGTCATGTCGATATAGCTATAAAAAAATACGTCGTACGTCACAGCGTACAGCGGTGCTATAGCCGTCTCGGTACGGACGAGTGTCGCTTCGCCGCTGTGACCCCCCCCCTCCCCTGTAATTCGACGTATCAACTACATTTCGATCGATCCGTAAAATGCCGCATTTGACCGGCGCGAGAGCGCCGATCGTCTTTTCAAGTACGAACCTCGAAGGACCACGTGCGCACGCATGAAGAACGTCCGGGAAGAACGTCGCGTTTCCCGCGGTCTGAAATTCTGATTTTCTGCCATTCTCACTCGCCGACGCGACACAAAGAGCGTCGATTTTCAAGCGCTGAAGCGGGAGCGACGCTTTAAAATGGATACTTCCGCGCGCGCGCGCGCGCGCGCGTGGCGGATTAGCGTTCCTCGCGAAGGCTTCATGCATTATGATAGAGTTGCTATGTGCACAGCGATATCCGACAACATCGGACAAACACATGGCCGATGAGAATTTATTTTCCGAAGCCGGATTGTGATACCAGACTAAGGTTTAGAGAGATACGTGAATAAACAATCGCAACATATGTTCTGTGTCACTTGTCATGCGGTTTCGCGGCCAACCAGACTGCGCCGCCGGCTGATTGCGAAAGCGGTACACATGTGTACGCGCGCGCGCACGTAACCGTGTGATTACACGCTTCCGCTGATTCGCGGAATTATTATTTCGCTGCCACCTCCGTGTTCGTCCTCCTTTGGATGCACATGTCCGTCGCGAAACATATTTGCTGTCTCGTTGTCGCGCGGTGCGCGTCAGCGTTTGATGTCGGATGTTGACATTTTCGCGCCTTGTTCGCGCAATTTCGCGCAATTCGAGAGCCGAATTTGCCTCTGTTGATATTTCGCGGCTAACTTTTTCAACGACGCTTCATAGATATCCGTTTGCTGCTTTGTAATACCTCGTCCGCTCGTCCACAGTGTCAGCCGGTCTCTCTGTTCCGTTAAGGCGACTTGCCAGCCAAGTCGACCTCCCCCCCCCCCCACGGCTGCATTTATTTTGCTGACTATTGTCAGCCGGGAGAGGATTTCGCGGATCGCTCGAGAGAGAGAGAGAGAGAGAGAGATCGTCCCGAGTTCCTCGGCGGCCGGGATATGAAGCCGAGCGGGCGGAAGCGCAACTCCTCGGAAAGTTCGCACTCACGGAAGCGGCGCGATAAAGCCGTCAATTTTCACCCTCAATACCGTTTGTCTCCGGGAAAGAAAGAAAAGTAAGCACGGCGACGGCCAAGAGAGAGGGAAAGCCCGCCGGAAGGCGGGAGACATTTATTACGACTTTAACTGGACTTTGTGTTTATTCAACGACTGTTGCTCTCGCTTACCGCCTCCCGTCGGCCCTTCGAAGTTTCGCAACACCCAGGCGGACTCGCTGTACTCCCGCAACCTCTTCCCGCCGCGGAATTCCCGGCACGTAGGGTGACCGTCCGACTACGCGTCTCTTCAACCCCTGTCACGCGAGCCACCCTTCGCGACGGAGAGAATCTTTCACTTTATACGCCGTGGACACCGATCTCGTTCCCTTCGATCCGCTCTCATCCCTGGCTGCCCGTGTGTACTTGTGAATATCATTTCGTGGCCGTCTACTCGTATCGCCCCCCGCGCTTGTCAGCGGCGCGACCCTCTCTCCCCGATGCACAACACTGTTCCTCGATCTGTTACGCGGATAGTCAAGAGCGTTTTTCTTTTTTTTTTTTTCTTTTCTTTTTTTTGCCAATTTCACAGTAGCAAAGTGCGCACTGCGTTCGGGTCAGAGATGTCACGTCTAAAAGGTAGACTCGAAGTCTACGCACGCGCGTCCTAGTTTCCTTCGCGCGCGCTTCGAGATTAATTTCTTCCTCTCTTCCCAGCGATATACGGCGGCGAGGCGCGTCTCTCGCGACGCGCCTCCTGATTAGTTCGATCGTCAGCAGAGAGACAGTCGAGCGACGTTACAACCTCCTCGCGCGTCCCAACGCGCAACGGAATCGCCCGCGGACGCGACATTCTGTTTTCCGCTGTCCCTCGTGAAAAACTCGCGAAGACACGAAGCACATCGAGCGGAAGAAACGGGCTTCGGTAAGTTCGGGAACTCGTAGCCCCGCGTAGCGACGTCGTCGGAGCGCGCGCAGGAAGCAAAAGTAAAGACAATCGCGTACAATTGGCACATGAAATTTAAAGGAGGGGTGGCTCGGGCGCGCGCGCTGCGGGTGGAAAGGCCGGCGGCTCACTCAATATACCCGCGGTGTTCGAGCCCTTATTCTTTCCTCGTCCTTCCGCCTCGCTGGAAATTTACATTTCCTTCCCCTGCCGCGCGCGCTCCTGCTACTCCCGACTGTCTGTTTATCCCGCTTTCTTTTAAAGAGCCGCTGGTGGCTATGTCCTCCCTCGCGGCGCACCCACACCGCCTCGTAAATCCCTCTTTCGCGCCATCGACCCCCTTCGATGCCTCCCTGCGCAGAGGAGAGAGGAGAGAGAGAGGAGAGAGAGAGAGAGAGAGAGCTTCATCTCTCGCGCGCTACACAGAGACAATCCTCCATTTACGCCGAGATTACGCTTCGTTGGCCGATAATCGAAAATATGCCGTCGAATAACGCCCCGGAATTATTTGTAGCCTCCTTCGGCCGCCCCCTTCGGGCGTGATGAGAGACAATCGTTCGTCCGGGAAGAGGAGGGTCGAGAGATCACCGGCGGCGGAGGGTCGTGCCGGTTGACGGGCCGGATTTTTAAATATTTCCGTAGTAACGCGGTAATTTAAATGCGAAAGAACTTTTGTCCCGGCCGCGGGGAACAATCGGCGCGTCGTTAATCCGGAAGTGATCGCTGTGCGTAACACAGCAGTTGATGATGCCCGGGCATTGTTGTCTCGCGTATCCTCACAGAACTACGCGCTGTTGCGACCGAAGTAGAAAGATAGATGCGACTACTTTCGCACGGCCTCGATTGGCTAAAAGCCGCACGCTGACGATCGCACGCGTTGCCCGCATATTGTTATTTGGCACGCGTGGCGCGCTCGACATTAACCGACCGGGACGGAGTCCCGTCGCGCTTGTCGTTCGACGCGACAAAGCTGCCGACAAGGCTCGGCGCTATCTCGCGCTGCTACAAAATTGCATAAATTCCCCGTATTACCGTGTATCGTCATGCGAGCGCGGAAGCGGAAATTTATTTAAGTCAAACTTTATATTCTCTCCCCGCCTCATTGTACACATTATCATTTAATTCTCCTTTACGTTGTGTGCGTCTCGCTCGCTCGCCGCGCACTCGACAGCCGTGTGCGCAAAGGGCTAGAATTCATTTAATTCAAACTGCAGGTAATATATTTCCCTTATAAATATTACCGCCCCATTACGAAAAGCCGCGCTCGCGTTTCACACGGTCGCGCGCGCGCGCGCATGCTCGCGACACTTCGTTGCGCCACACCCGATGGTTTATTAAAACATCCAATTTCGTATATTACTCGCTGGCTCTTATCTCCGACGACGGAAACGCGCTTCCCGCGCACAGAAAGGCGCCGGATCTTCTCTCTGCCGGCGCTTTCCCTCTCTCTCTCTCTCTCTCTCTCTCTCTCTCTCTCTCTCGTATCCGGTTGCGCCATTTCGAAAACGTCGCTCAATAAACGGGAGAGGGATCAGCATTCGCGGCGGGACGTAATCCACGGATCAGATGCCGAAATCAGCGGGTAATTGACGCAATTTCTCCCACCCCAGCTCCCCCCCACCCCTCCACCACCCTCGCCATCCACCCTCGCAAGTATCTCGCGAGCCGTTAGACCGGAAAGCCCGAGACGGAGAGACGGCGGCGCGGGAGCGAAAAACAGAGATAAGAAATATAAGAGAAAGCGGGGCGGAGGGAGGGAGTGAGTGGGGATGTCGTCGTTAAGAGACCACAATCTCTTTTTCTCGAGTCACAGCGTCGCACCGCCGCCCGTCGTGCGCGCCTCCCGGCCCGTGCGCGACTCTGCGGAAGAAGCGAACCTTTAATAAAGAGCTTAAGCGGGCTAAATAGAAACATTTTTCCGTCGGCTTGGCTCCGCTCGCTTCCCGGCTCTTGGCTCCGTTGCAATGAAATGAGTCCCGGCCGCTCGTGCATAAGTAATCCGCAGATGAAGGTATCCCGGCCTTCATCCAGCCGTGCCACCCCCGCCCCCTCCCCTCTCCCTCTGCCACTCCCTCGCTCTCGTGCGCTTCCTTCCAGGAAAGTTACTACGCCGACGTGTATCGCCTCCGTGGCTCTTTAAAAATCCCCGCCGGGTCCAGCCGCGCGCCGACACGCACCGTTGGATTCGGCGACATTATTTCAGAACGGAGCATTGTCCGGGAGTGTCCCTCTATCGTGTGGATTTAACACGTAATCCTGGATTAGCGACCTTCGGCCTTCGTGTCACCTGAGCTTTGATGATTGTTAAGGTCACTGAAATGTAGCGTGATATTCGCGACAGTGCCGCGTTTTTCTGCCGGTGCCAGGAGGTTTGCCAGGAGAAGCTCTCCTGAGCTCTCCGCCGAAGGAGGACGAGGAAGAAGCGGAAGAGCCGTCGCGCGCGGCGCGCTGTCGAAGTTACAGCTGCCGGCGAACGTCCGGGAAAATTGCAGCATGTGGCGCGGCTAATTTGCAAGGAGCGACAGCTCCGGAATAAAAATCGTCGTGATAAATCTACTGGGCGATCGCGGTAACCAGACCGCCGCGCGACGACGTCGGCCGCAATTCCTGCGGTATTCCGCCGTGGGCGCTGCGAAATCCCAAACAATCTATGTATCTCCTCAGACTCCGTCGCAAAAAAAAGGGAGGGGCCCGGGGGAAGGAGGGTGGTAAGACCGTTAATCACGCCGGCAAATTCTTCGCACCACATTTTTCATTGACGTTCCGCAGGACGAAGCCCGCGTGTCGGCGCGACGGGCGCGCCAAGGAGGCAGAAGTGTGGCAGCGCCAACCGTCGGTTGGCGCTCTCGAAGCCGCCTGTCGAGGGAAGGATTCAGTAATTATTCGCCGTAGGCTTGAAAAATTGCTGCCTAATCCTGGAATCGATAGTCCTGCCGCCGTAGCACGTGAGAGCGTAAGGAGTAGTCTCGCACCCTTCTCCCCGCCGCTCTTCCCGCTAGGGATCCCCTTTTTTTCTCGCGCGATGAACAAGGGTGGAAGATTGTCTGCCGAGGAGGAGACACCGTGCGATGTCGTATCGTGTAGCGAGGGTACGATACTCTTTTCCCCGCTTACTGCTTAACGCGATCGAAAAGTAGGAAGGTAGCTGCGGCGAGATCGCATTAAAGGATTCGTTATTAATGCAACTCTAAATATATATATATATATATATATTCTCTTTTCTCGGAACGTGGACGATGAGAGATTTTTACGTAAAATCGCAAGCGCCGACAACGAGGATTACCGCGCGGCCTTCTCCTACAGTAATTCCCCGGGCGAATCCTTTGACCTTAAACCACCCCTCAAGTAGCGATTATTATGTACATATTCCACACGTCTCTCGCGAAAGAGTCGGGGCAAAAAAGAGAATCTCTCGGCTCTCGAGAATCTCACTCGGCGCCCTCGAGGAGCTTATCCGCTGCCGATTCCTCCTTCGTCTTTCGTTTCGCCCGCGATGCTTCATTCGCCGAACACCCGTTCGCGTCTCTTCAAGGATGTAGCGCGGACACGTTGCAAAATACCGGCGCGTTGTATGAATAATAGTCGATAGGAGGACGCGGTGGGGCGTGAAGTGAGGCGAGGGATGAAAGTCGTGGGACGCGCCGACGGGTGTACACGCCCCGGTGTATCCAATCATTTCGTTATTACTCGCACGCGCGTTCGCGCGAGATGTCGATATATTATTTTTATAATACGACAACGCGTCGCGTGGGGTCTTTGGCCCCGCACGACGACGACGCCCGCCTTTCGTCTCCCTTTGCGGCGCGCCAAGCGGAGAGGGTTCTTTAGATTTGCGGCTGTAGATATCGATTTCAGGCTGAGCGTAGCCTCTCTCCTCCTCTTCCTCCTCCTCCTCCTCCTTTATTTCTCATCCGCAGCCTCGGCCACTTTTCACCTGCCTTGACGTATCGGCGCTAATTTCCCAAACACGATATTGCAAATCCGAATTGATTCGAACGGAACATTGGCCGAATGTCGAGATCGCTCCGTCGGAACGATCGACGAGATTCTTGCAACAGCAAAGCGATCGTGTTGTAAACGCGAGGCGGTCTTTCCCGCGAAGTCCCTCTCGCGATAGGAACTCATCTATAAACGACTCATCTCAGCTGCACATCTTGCACAGCGACGCCTCTGTCTCTCACGCGCACTTACTTATCTCACCCTCCCCCTCCCCTCGCCCCCCCCCCGAATCCACATACTACATTCAGTAGCGCCGATAAACGTCCGCGACGTCTGGCAAGTTCCGCATCGGGAATCCCCCGATGTACGGGGATGCCTCTACTCTTCCTTGAAATTCTTCCTCGCCGTCACGCATACACGTATCCGCCCGACCTGTCGCGCCCGCTTACATAGGTACCCCCGACGTGCACACATATATACTCGAGACTGGATTAAATAGAGGACGAAGGATCTACCCCGGTAATCGGCTCGTCTCGCGAGCTTGCAGGCGATGTATAATTTATAAAACGGCATTAAATTGTCTATGCCGCAGCGGCGGCGGCGACGACGACGACGACGACGACGACGACGACGACGACGACGACGACGACGACGGCGGCGGCTTCTGGCTCGCGACGCTCGCTCCTGCGAGGGATATATACGAGCCGCGACTTGCGACGGAGGGTGAATTCGGAGGTGGCTGGCGGAGGAGGACATATTAGCTCGACTTAAGGCGTGGCGTAATGATCTCCAGGCGAAACCGTCTTATTCCGAGTTCGCAGTAGGCGCCAAGGGGGGTGGTTTCGAGGGAGTTGCGGGCAGTCAGGCGAAAATAAGTGCGACCTACCCTCCCCACCGACACCCTTGATTGTGGGCCATGACTCCTCTCTCGCGGCCCTGCGCCGCAGTATAAAGTAATGTCCCCGCCGGTGAAAGAAAGAGAGTGAGAGAGAGAGAGAGAGAGAGAGAGAGAGAGAGGGAGAAGGTAAGGGGGGAGGTGAAGCAACGGGCAGGGAGTGGCGAGCGGGGCGAAGGGTGAGCTTTAAAATCGGCATCAAACGCCACCCTCACCGCAAATTTTTATTCATTGACACTACACGGCTGAGCACCCTCGAAACTCGCGGGCTAAAAGGCGGAGGTTAAAGTAGTTCGTCCTCGTCGCGTCTCTCGTCGAGGGTGGTGAATTATTCCTGCCGAGCGGCACCCGCCACGAAATTGCGCGACGTCTAAAGCGCCGTATTTTGCTGCATAAATATTTCACATAACAAAGTCGCCCTTCGCTCGTACCTGCGATATCGAATGCACACGCGTGCCGTGCGCTGCGCGCACGTTGCGTCGCACGTTGCGTTAGCGCGCGCGTCGGCGGCCGCGAATACTTTGTTCGCTGGGTAACAATCAGCGAGACGTGAGCCTGCGACTTTGGAGTTTACGTCGCGGTCGCGGCGAGTATGCGCGACGAGAAAATCGCCGGGTCAGGGAAGCTCTATTTATGGGTTAAGAACGATGTTCTCGAGGACGGCGGAGGAGCGGTCCTTATAAATTCAGCGCGAATTTACTGCCCAGCTATGGATCAAGCCTCGAGCATGGGGCACCCCCCGGTTGGATTAGGGACGAAGTTGCAATTCACTTCGATATATTTACTGTGAGAACGGTCAGACTCCGCGAGAACGGCCGTCTAGGTATGGATGGACAGACCGCCGGTCGGTTTTTCCCTTTACCTTTTAGAGTAAATAAGAATTCGTCTCGCACATATATATCTTTATATACATATATATATATATATATATATGTGTGTATATATATATGTGTGTGTGTGTGTGTGTGTGTGTGTGTATGTGTGGACATGTATATTTTCGTCGGTAACACACGCACGTTCGCATAGTTGCGATGCCTCGCGTGGCCGGGCTCTTCCTTTGGGTTTCCTCTGCCTCCGCAGTGATTTATGGAGTTTTCCTCGACTGGCAGCTTCAGCCCTGCCCTCGCATTTTCGGATGTTCAGCAAAATGAGGGTATTTCCGCGATATGCGTGCTATCGAGTGTATCGTGACGCTCATGGGATATTACTTGCGTCTTCATCTCGAGTCGGCATATATTCCGTATATTTAAATCGACGGTACCGTCGGCATAAAATCATGAACAGAACGCGAAAGATTCGGAAAGATTCTGAAAGATTAATTGAAGGAATACGAGCCTCGCGATTGAAGCTCGATTTTGAGAGACGAAGTCTTTCAACGGACGACTGCGAATGTACCAAGCAAGACCTTTCGCGCGATTGATTCGAAGATTAGCGTTCCACGTCTGTAAATTTACTCGGCGTTAAAAAACAAGTATCTTTATCTCTCCGGAAGAGCAAGAATTTATTTTAAGATGGCGGCTGAATTGCTCGATTGACGAAAGCCCGCGTAAGCACGCGATAAACTTGCCTCAATGTCACTACTTTTGCGAAATTAACACTTGAAGAGGTGTGTCGTTCGCTTGAATTACACGCTACTCGTACATTTCCGGCTTCTTATCAGCGGCAATTTCGCACGAGAGAGATGTAAAGAGGCGAGGAGGCTCCCGCGCATGCATACGCATCACCGGGAAGGTTACGCAACTAATCCTATTGTGTTAAAATGCTAATGACCGGCCTTCACGTCTTATAACTCCGAAAAAGGAAACAATCATAAAGTCTCCGCGTGCGCGTGTGGAGTAGTCCAGTAAACCTCTTAAGCTTAACTGCAAAGCGTCCGAAGTTACCTTTTAGTGGGTGATTAGCAAAACCGAGCTCACCTTTTCAGCGGCCAATTACAGGAGATTTCGACGTAATCCTATTACCTACATTAGCTCATTATTGCATAACTGTATCTGGTCGTATCAACCGCTTAGTCACGAGTGTCTATAGGACTCCGACGAAGGTCGCTTTTAAAGTCCATCCAAACTGCGACAATTTCTCCCTTCTAAGCTCCCTTCCCCTTCCCCTTATACAAGCACATCTTGATTTTATCTATTCTAAAGTTCACGCAAACACACACACACACACACACACAACGATATCGATGCAACTTGATGCAACGTGTGTGAAACTTCGCTTCAACGATATTGAAAAAAGTTGCTAATTCTCCGTTACGAGAAACTCTCCCGTCAGCCATTCTCGCGACTCGGCCGGGTCCGAGCCAAGGATCGGCGAATCGCCGGTGAGTACATCGTTCGGCGTTTCTTTCCGGGTAACTGTCGGAGGATTTGCTCGTCGACGGGCCTCGCTGCTCTTATCTGCACGTGCCGAGATTTTATTTAGATCTGGGCGATCCGCCGGTTGGCTATAAATGCGAAACGCTTCGGCCGGCTGGCTGACCAGCCAATCACGCGAGGTACGGCGAGAGCGGGTGTTAAGGGCGTTAGGGCTATCCGGTGTCCACACCTCTGTTGTCAGCTAATGCCCGGCCATTGTGAGGGGTCGCTCGTAAGCGTAGCGAATCTTCTCTCGGAGAAGGTGTTGGCAGTGTCCTGCGGGAAAAAGAAGCGAGCAAAAAGGACGGGCTGTGGTAAAAAGCGGGGAAGACAGAAGAAGTCAAGCGCGCGCGAGCGCGCGAGTATTGGTGCGAGTTTCCACGGATTCCACCGGGGGCCTCGCCCCCTCGCCCGTTCGCCCTGCTCCCCCGCTGTGGCTATCGGTTGACGGCAATCCGGCTAAATCTCTTCCACCATAAACGGCTAAACAAAGAGGTCCATTCTTCAGGGCCAGCAACCGCCGCGCGGCTCTCCCTCGCCTCTCTCTCTCTCTCTCTCTCTCGTTCCGTTCCGTTTCGTTCCGTTCCGTCGGCTGCCCTTATCGGACACTGTCCACCACTTACGATCATCCATCTAGATCTCCTCCTTTTCTAAAGCGAAAAGTCCGAGGCGGCGAGATAGCGACAGCGGGCCATTGTGCGCCGGATTTTTTCGCGATACAACCGTAGCAGTCACGCCGATAAATCATCGTGATCCCCGAGCCTTCGGTGTCGACGTCTAATTGGAGGGTGGCCCGCGAATCGCACGATACGCGTGACATTTGAATGTCTCTCGCTCGCTCTTGCGCCTCTCGCGCTCGTCGGATACTCTGCAGCTGCAGCTGCAGGTGCAGTCTCCCGACCTTGGAAATTATCGCGCCTAGAGAACGCAGCGAAATTTCAGCGCGCGGGAGAGACTGCATCTCTGCAAAGACTGGAGAAACCGCCGTCCCCGTGCGATGGTAATTTCCGATAAATTGCGTAGAGCGCGACACGAATTTCTGGGCGGTCGCCAGCGAGAGAGGCTTTAGAGCCGTCGAGATACACTTCATATTTTAAGCCCCAATCGAGGCATCTCAGCGATCGATGGCGACTGCGGACACGAGGCGCGGGACGTTGAGCGACGCCGTCGTAGGTATTCGCGAGGACACGGAGACGGTTGAAACGGAGGAAACCTCCGTATTTCGTGTAAGTGGGTATCGAGCGATACGGACGGAGAGGACAGAGACGATCGTGGGAGAGCAGACCCAAGAGCAAGAGAGCGAGAGCGAGAGCGAGAAACAGTCGACCAGAAAAGAGAGAACGGCCCTCTCGGTACCATAATAAAAGAAGGCAGATTAATGCCTTCGGTCTTGAATCCAATCAACATTATTCCGACAATAGTCCGCCAGCCAATGCTCGTCCTACCCTGCTCGGTCTGATATTATCAACAGTCCGCTCCATCCCCGCTTCCCCCATTCCGCACGACAGCGTCATCCCCCAGCGTCTTCCCCCGCCTTCGCGCGCCGCCCCCGCCGCGCGCTGCCACCCCGAGACACCTCGGCGCTCGCTCTCTTAATTCCACGAACGGATGATAAGTATGCTAACAAGAGAACCACCGGGGCAGGCAGGGGCCGGCGGCGGGGGGGGGAGGGAGGGAGGGAGGGCGCGTCGTCTTAAAGCCGAATTAACGCCACGCTCACATAAACGCCCGTCGACTTCCCTGTCAATGTTAATGTCTAGCGGGGGCCATTAGCCGATCGAACTCGTCTCGGAGAAAGCCGATCGAGACGTTCAATCGGCCCGAACGCTCGCTTCCAGGCCGTTCTCCTTAATCGTCGCCGCGATAAATCAACTCGGTGGAAAAACGCGATACCGCTGTGATCTTCACGTTATACTCGCGCTCGCAGGAAGCCGCGAGACAGCGGATCGCTTGATAGCGGCAAGATCGACGAGGAATCAAGTTCTCTCCACCTCTCTCCGCTCTCCTTACCGCTCCGAGCAACGGCGGGGCTCCTTCTCCTCTTCCAACGCGTCGATTAAGAGGGATTCCACTCTCGCTTCGCTTTCTTTGCTCCTCCTTCGCGATCGCGTTGCACCGCGATACAACAACGACGTCGTCTCGACGACACAACTTGGTCGCACCGACTGATCGCGACGACCTCTCCCGCTCGCTCCCCGCGACCGCGTCTTCGTGAACGCGGGGAGACATTTCGGCATCCTATAAAGGCATGTTTTACGAGGGCGAGATAATGCGATGAGAGATGCGCGCGGCGAGCAGTCATGCCTAAAGAGTATGTGTAACCGGACCATCCGCCCTCCTTCTTTCACGGGTCCGCCTGACCCCCGCGGTTCCGCGGCCAAAGAAGGGGCGGCGGCGGCGGCGGCGGCGGCGCGGCCGAGGAAACGGTTCGCCGACCATAATATATCAATTCCGTATTCTAATGTCCGAGCGGTTAATCCAAAAAGCGTCGACGCTGCGGAAACCTAAGCGGTCGTCGCTCCTCTCGCTTCCTGAGAAGGGTGGCCCACCCCCGTGTTTCTGTCTCTCGCCTCGAACACCCTCTCTCACTCACGTCCCACTGTTATTCTCGAATGAGCTCGGAGAGCTGGGCCTTCGTTCCGTCCGCGTGCGCTTCCTATCTCTTTATTTACACTCTTCCTCGCGTCTCACCCCCCTTCACCCACCCCTCGCTCGTCATTCATCTCTCCTCGCGACGGTATCGTAGGTCCGTCATCGTCCGTACGCGTTTCTTCCCCTCCGGGGATCCTCTTCGTTTCTCTTCTTTTCGCCGTATACCCGACAAGACAGACAGAGAGAAAGAGAGAGAGAGAGAGGGAGAGAGAGTGAGAGAGCGCGAGCAGGGGGGAATAAAGGTCTCTCCTGTCGTTATCTAGGATCGTTCACGGCCGCGATGTCACGTACGCCGTTGATGCACGCCGGGATTCGGCGTCGGTAACGACGCTTAACGCTCACGTCGGACCGCTGGATAATTGGGGAAACGCGTGTTTGCGGTCTCGCCGGGATATTCCGCTCTGAGGGAGCGTGTACAAGACAACGGCAGCCCCCTTGTACACGCGCTAACGCCGGGGAGGGCGGGGACGGGGTGGGCGTCGAGAGAGCTGCGCTTTTCGTGACGGAGCGCTTCTTCTCGAGCTGCTGGCCGCCGCCGCCGCCGCGCTACCTGGCCGCATTCGGCCGCTGACGCGAGGCGTTTTCCTCCTCTCGGATTCGAGGAAACGTGTCGATCGCGTCGCGCCGCTGACGAGACAGATGTAAATGTTTGGCCGGCCATCGTCCGTAGCGTCCGCATGAAAGTAAACATAAATGTATACCGCGATGTTTATCGCGTCGTAGCGCTGGGATAAATATTTCCGCGTAAACAGCCACGGCGACTGCTGTCGCGCGCGCGGCCCGCAAGTGTTTCCTATTTATTTAGCGGGACGCGCAGTTTGAGGAAAGCCTCGCTCTTGTTTAGGATTTTAGCGCACTGCCAGGGGAGACTCGCACGCGCGCTCGCGCGATAGAACTCGCAATATCCGCGTTCGCCTCGCCGGCGCGCGCGCTCATTCGCTCATTATCAACATTCATACAGAATACAATATTCATCGGCCAGTCGCAAGCTTGCGGATTACTCCCGGCGAAGCTTATCCTACATTGATCTTACATTATTCTTCGAGTAATCGAGCTGATTTCATTGTCCCATGTATAATGCAGCTCGTCATGAGCTGTAACATTTTACCGAGTGAATTGTGGAAAAAGGGACCGCTCGATCGCGCTCGGTGCCTACGATGATGGCGGTGTCGACGAGAAAAACCGTCACACGCGGAGGGTGAGGGTGGGGAAGGCTGAGCTCCCCGATTGTTTGCGGCGAAGGACAGCAGAATCGCGGGAAGCGCTGGCCCGCTTTAGGATTCGTTGACACGTTCGCGAATGCATAATTCCGCTTCCGGATGAAGAGGCGAATCACACGCGCGAGCAGCGGCCCACTCGCGCGCCCTTTGTCGGCCGCGATTGTTACACGTTCTTCGTGAGGCTTTCTTTTTTTTTTTTTGACGACCGGTGCTCGCGGTGTACGCGAGCGTGTTACGAACGCGCGAAACGAGCGCGCGTCCCGCTACTGATTGACTCCGCGCGCCTCGATAGAAGCCGCCCCGTTCTCGGAGTTAAACGACGCGACGCTAAAAAACGAGCGATGAGTAATCTGTAGTAAAATTCGCCGCGTCGCGCGAGTCGAGCGACATAAAGCGCGTCGTAGACGCCCGCTTTATAGTCTCGTAATTTTCGTCGTAACCGACACGGCCGATGCCTCCTCATTGTGTCCTTCCGATGCGGGCACGAGGGACGACGCGGTGCCGGCCGCAATCGGAAGGACTAATACGAGCCTATGTGCGAGGCAGGGTGGTTTCGCGAGGAACGACGGTACAAAGAGAGAGAGCGCGGAGGGACGGAGGGGAAGGAGCGAGGAAAAAAGGACGGCCGGTCCTTGGAGTGGCGCGAACTATTAAAAAGCGCGCGTCCACTCAAATTCTCGCCGGCAGTAAATTACCCGAAAAAAGAAATAAGCGGCGGATTCGAGTCCCCGCCGGGCGCCCTCTTCTTCCTACCTACCCCCTCGTGCGCCGCCCCCCCCTCTCTCTCTCTCTCTCTCTTTGCCCCTCTCTCTTTCTCTCTCTCTCTCTCTCTCTCTGCCCCTCTCTCTCTCTCTCTCTCTCTCTCTCTCTCTCTCTCTCTCTCTCTCTCCCGCCGACGCCCGGCGTCACGGATAGATCGTCGCGCTCTCGCTTTTCTAGGGTAAAAACCCTCACCACGGCGAGCGCCGCGGTTCTGAGATAAAAAATTAGCCGGAGTTGCAAACGTTTCCACCTTAAATCATATATTTATCGCGACATTAATTCAACCCTTTTAGGTACCCTTTTTTCCTGGCCACTCCGCACGGAGACCGAAACGCCTCCGCCGGCCGCGACCCCTTCCGCGCGTTTCCCTCTTTTTCAGCGTCTCCTCTCTCGCCGTCTCTCCTCCACCAATTCGCTTCACACCCTCGTCCGAGTTACCCCGCCGCCCGCGGACGACAGTCCGTTACCTCGCTAATTTCTCAGATTCAAGTATTTTTATGTACCGTCGCGCGAACCCGACGGGGGTAAATCCTCTCGTTTATTATTTAGCAGGGGCGAACCGGACCCGAGCGCGCGCGCGGCCACGAGCATGCATGTGCGTGTGCGTGCGCGTGTGCGTGCGCCGGGTGGACTTCAAACGACCGTACGCACGTGGGAAGACGCGCGCGTTTACCTTGTCGCCCTTTCCGGTTTGATGGGGATATATGGGCTCTCGTTATCTCTTCTTGCTTCGGCTCTCGACGATTATCCTCCTTTACGGCTGGCTTGGTGGAAGGACCGTCCGTCCGTATCCGCTACGTACCCCGTGTCTTTGTATTGTCTCGCGGCGTTCAATAACGAGTTTGTAACCATTATCCCGTGCGCTTAATCTCGTTTCATTTGTTGTATCGGACAAAGTCGGAAATTAGCCAAGTACGGTGGCCTGCGCGCCGGCTAAGCCGGGCCGCGTCGCGCGTCGTGCGTCTGTTGAAATTCCGGCGTCGGTAAACAGTAAATCGGCCTGAAAAAAATTTCGCGTCGCGAAATACGCGAAATACGCGGAAGCGACGCGAGCGCATTCGTGCGCGGCGAGTCTCGTCCGACGTGTCATTTTGCCGTGCCCGAGAAAGAGGGTTTTTTTTCTAGATTTACAAACCGTACGTTGTACAATTTGCCGAGAGTCCTGCGCGAGCCGACCGATCGCAGGAAGGGCCTGCTGATGAAAGCTCGACAGGGAAAAAGGATGAAAAAGTGAGGAAATACACGCCGCGCGTTTATGATCGCAATCAGCGAGCATCGTCATTACGTACTTGTTTTCCCACACACTCGCGCGCGCGCGCGCGCTGCTCCACCGAATAACTACGTGCGTAGCTTTTTTCCACGGGCGAGAGGTGCGCGTACGCGCACACACCTTAAGCGCGATTGAAATATGACCGCGCGACCACGCCTATGAAACAGTGGCGCAAGCAGGCCCCTAAAATTCTCCGGGCGCATTAACCACATTGAAATAGGAAACGAGGCGTACCCCGGGAACGCGCAGACCCACCGTTGTTTACTTAATAAATACATATTTAGTACATACGGCGCATATATATATATATAAGCCAGTTGAGCCGGCTGCGCCTATTTTTGCCTTCGGTTGTGTTGTCATAGGACTGACGAGATGGGACTTGGTTCCCCCTCGCCGCGTGATATCGCCGCCGTGGGCATGTAAATCTTCGACAATGGACCGCTAAGTTTGGCCAAGTGAATTCGTCTCGTCGAATGCTTCCCAGCCATAGCCGGATCGCTAAAGTCGCCGATCTTATAAAGTCGCTCGGCGACTTCGTCGGGAAAATCTCCACGCGTGTAGAACGCGAGGGAGAGAAAGAGAGGAGGAGGAGGAGAGGAGAAAGGAGAGAGATAGGGTACGGTTGTGTGGTGCTTTTCGTTGTTAAGCCACCTTTACGGCCCGCTTAATAAGAACTTTATGTACCGAGGCGTGTAATTCCTACTATATCCGTTTGCGCGGTTAACCGTCCGCGGGCCAGGAATTTTGCAGAATTTATTTTTATATTCGCGCGCGGGCTCCGTAAACCCGCGCGCGAACCCACGCGCGAGAATGTGCGAGTCGAAGAAATGAAGCGCGTCGCGGTGGAAATTTCGCGTTACGGCGAGCACCGGATTTTCGCGCAGGAATTTTCGCGCGGTTTTAGCTAGCCGTTGCCAAAGAGGTCGACTTTGTGTTATTTATTCGGGTAATTGCCGCCGGACCGAATAGATTTTGCTTGGAGTTTTTCGGCGAAATTCTAAGTCGACGCCGGGCGTCTTCCTCGGGACGTGTTTTGGACAAGTGCGCCGATCTCGGCACGGCCGGCGTGCGCTTTAATTTCGCGAGACAGTTGCCCGTCGTGAGACACGCGCGGTGTGCGATGTGACTAAGCGTTAATATATTTACGTATAAATTACTCACTCGCGCGATATCGCTCTGCGAGTGTCGGCGTAAAATTCCTTCCAAGAATAACTAATGGGCTCAGCCGCGAAACTTTGCTTTTGTAATTTAGGCAGCGCCGTGTCCCACCGTGTAACTGGCTTATGTTTCATAGAAACTGCGCGTACTGCGTCGAGACAGATACCCACAGATACTCTCTGTCGTAATGACTTTTTAATCTCTTTCGTAGAATTATGAATACACTTTTTCATCGTTGGGCTAAACGCGCGCACACATCATGCACCGTCCGAGGAGTCCGAGAAACGCGTCGCGGTTCTTTCTTTTTTTTTTCTCTTGTACCAGTTTGCAATTTAGGTTGCAGAGCGCACAGGCACATTTTATCCCGCGTCCCGTCTTCCTGCCGAGCCTCAAAGTAGAGTTGATCGCGCCGCCAAGAAGCGAGGACACATGTCCTCGCTTCTGTGTGTTACGCGCGGCAACGGTGTATGTAATAATACAATCGTCGTGTCGGTCGATCGTCCCGAAACGAACGAGTGTGCGCGGTGTAATAATTCGAAATCCGAGCACCACACGTGTGTTTTTGTCTTCGGGATCTCACGGCGGGAAGGTACAGTATCGCTCTACATCGCGCGATTGTCGAGGAGCTGAGGCACGAGTGAAAGGAATATTTAAGGACACGTCGTTTCGAGGAACATTTTGTCCCCCCATTTCCGGCTCGCCTGTACAAACCCGAGCCGAGCCGGTGGTTCAGGTTGCGTCAGGCAACACGTGTGTACACGCGTATTTATCGCTCGTGTGTACCGCGCCTCGCGCGCGTATATATACTTAGCTAACTAAAGAATAGAATTTCCATACCTGCACCGTCCACTTCGCCTCTTTTCGCGAAACCGAGGATGAAGCCGTGAAGTGCTTATCGCGAGGTGCATTAAGACGTTGTTCCTCAACGGCACGTAACGCGTCGTTACGTCGCGGGAGATTGTATCGTTAAAGGCTATCTAAGCGTGAGTTTATAGAGTTTATAGCTCCGTAGCTTATAGCATAGAGCGCGCGCGCGTGTATCGTCTCGGTTCAATACCCGACGAAATAACAGCCGAAAGACGTAATTTGCGGCGGCAATGATTTGACCGATAGCGCGAAGCAAGAAATCCCTCGAGACGGAAATCCAACACGTGTCGCGGTTGCGACATTGAGTAGAATGTAAATTTGGCAAACGAGCGAGCTGCTTTAGTTACTTCTTTATTCGCTTTTTCCGCACTTTATATACCTCTAAAATCCGTCTACAAGCACACGCCATCGACAGCCGCCGCCATATGCGCACCAGGAATATCTTCAGAGTTGCACTTCCCTCCCCGATTTCTTCACTGTGAATTTCGTCTCCTCGCTAAAAGAATCGGCTCGCCGCCGATCAAAAGAACTCTCTGCCTCCAAGCCTCGGTGCATGGCAACGGCCCAAATTTAACGCGCGGATCCGTCAAGATTTGCATTGCAGAAGCATTCCGGGGAAAAAAGTCTCACGGTCCGGTCGTACAAATTGTCCGTCGCCGATCGATCGATCGATCGACAATGGAAGTTCGCGGCGCGCGTAAACCGGTGCCGAATAATCATGGTTACTCCCACGACACGTGCGGCATTAAGTACTCCCAAGAGACAGAGACAGAGACAGAGAGAGAGAGAGAGAGAGAGAGAGATAGAGAGAGAGAGAGAGAGAGATAGAGAGAGAGAGAGAGAGAGAGAGAGAGAGAGGGGGAGAGAGAGAGAGAGGGAAGGAGACGTACCTCTCGGTCGCTCTCCCTTCCTCGACAATCCGCAGAGGCGGCTCACGTGTAAAAAAGAAAAAAGAGAAAAGAGGAACCCCAAAAGCTTCTCAGAGTCGCGCTGGCACGCAATCCCACCGACTTCGGCGACAGTGTGTGACGAGTCGTCGATGTGTGATGCGCGGGCACACGGAGCGAGAGAGAGGGAGAGAGAGAGAGAGAGAGAGCGAGAGAGAGGGGAGATGAATAGAGTGCGAGAGGGAGGGAGAGAGAGAGAGAGAGAGAGAGAGAGAGAGAGAGAGAGAGAGAGAGAGAGAGAGAGAGAGAGAGAGAGAGAGAGAGAGAGAGAGAGAGAGAGAAAGAGACGAACATATGGTAAGGCGAGGCAGGCCACAATGTGCCGCGTATGATGTAGTGGTTTGCCTGCCGGTAGTGGGGTCAGGGACGTAGCGAAGGGAGGGTGCCTAAGCGGGACGAGGGGGGGAGGCAATCTTTGGACGTGACACGTAGAGGGGGGGTTGGGTACAGGAGGAGGGGTACGGGGACGCGGAGGAGAAGAAGGTAGGGCACACACATATGAGCGGAGGTCTCGGCAACCGGAGGGTGAGGGGTGGGGGAGCTGAAAGGAGGCCTGTTGGTTGGTTTCAACTATATTTGTTTATATTTACACAATAAGCAACAGCCCCGCCGGTCGGGCTGCTTGGTATGCCTGTGCCGCTTTTAGTGTTTAGTCCTCGCTCTACTCGGTCGGCACGTTAACGTTGGCTTTCGTCTACTTCGCGAATCCGACGCGCGTTCTCCTTCTGCCTCTTTTCCTCTCTGCCTTTTTTCTTTCTCTTTCTCGCTCCCGCTCCCCCCTCCCCTCTCTCTCTCTCTCTCTCTCTCTCTCTCTCTCTCTCTCTCTCTCTCTCTCTCTCTCTGTCGCTGCCTTTCTTGACACAGTCGCCGCGCGTTGCGCTCCGTTTGTCGGGGGTGCTTTCTCGATTTACCCCCTCTTTCCCTTCACCCGCGAATGACTTGGCGGCGCGACTTCGCCGAGGAAAAGTTCAAAGTGCCGCTTTTGATTTCTGGATGCAGTGTGAGGAGTGTGTGTACCCGCCCGCGGTGCCACCGCGAGACAATCGGCGAAGCGACTTCCGGTGCCGCTACCGTGCGGCGTTTTCGCGCGCGTGTGCTGCGTGCGTGTGAGTGTGCATAGTGTGTACGGGAGTGTGCGGGGTGCATCGAATGTTTACGGCGGACGTGAGGGGGCAGGTGTTGGCGCGCGATACGTGTCGGTCCTCGCGACCGGAAATGCCGTTAGACGTGTAAAGTTCCGGAGTGCTGTGTCTTGTCTCGTGACGCCGGAAACGGCGGATTCTCTCTCTCTCTCTCTCTCTGTCTCTCTCTCTCTCTCTCTCTCTCTCTGTCTCTCTCTCTCTCTCTCTCTCTCTCTCTCTCTCTCTCTCTCTCTCTCTCTCTCTCTCTCTCTCTCTCTCTCTCTCTCTCTCTGTCGTTGCTCCGTGGAAAGTGTATCGTCGATGGACTGCAACGCGACTGCCAGCGAGCCGTAGCCGAAGCAGTCGACGTAAGGAATTTTGATCGAATCTTGACGCGATGTACGCTAATTAAGAATTAATTAAGCGATTGCCACGGGTGACTCTAGGCGGGGCGTGATATTACTCGCGGACGTTTGATGCGTCGCCGATGTAACCGGCGATGTGAATGGGCATTAATTATGCGTCGCTTGATTACGTACTTTTCTTTCTTCCTCTTTACAGAGCTGCACCAGCGCGCCGCTCGTTCTAGCCGCGGAATACGAAATAACCGATGTTTAATTAACGGCTTGCGTGTCGCGCGCATAATTATTCCTTTCTAGAGAAACCGATGTTTTCCGTCGATTTACAATCCGGCGCGACGCGGACGGTCCGATGCACCGGCCGATGTTGCGTGACTAAACTTTTCTTGGCTAATTAATATGTTAATGATGATTTAATTCGGGCCCCCATTCTCGCGCGTACGCACGGGCGTAATATAATAATTTAGGCGGCTTTTTTACATTTTTGCCGTCAGTTGCTCTCCGCTTCACGCGGCAATTGTAACTTTTGCTCCAGTTCGCGTGAAAATTCCAATTTTTGAAATATCCAGCCGCGTAGTGTTTACTCTCCGGCTGTTTCAGCGCGCGCGCGCGCTTTGCGGGCCTCTGCGTGTAACGCGTAACCGCGAGTAGAATTTACTAATTATTTATATATGGCTAAACTATCGCGCGCGATGTACCGTAATATTTACGACAATCTCGCGGAGCTGTTGTCTATTATACACATCGTCTATGATAGAAAGCAGAATCTTGGCGTGAATTTACATGAGCCTAAGCATTTCCGGGAAAGTCTGTATTATTAGCTTTCCGTAACCGTACGAAACATTGTTTCTCTTACTTCGAGTGGGTGGAGAATCACGTGCGTCAGACTTCGATCTAAAATCGTGGCTGCCGCGCGTTGGTAGCTGCGTCCGACGAGAGCGCGCACGTTTCGAGATCTCGTCACGATTGTTGCGCTGCCCGTCATCGTCATCGGGCATCTCTGCGCTTTCTTTCTCACACGGCGCGTAATCGCTTTATAAATATCACCGTACAAACACAGATAGAAGGCGATACACGATTCGTGACTCGACTCGTGAGATGCCCGATTCGGTAATTGTCGCGAGTGATGGCGAAACGTAGAAACGGAGCCGCGAGACCCGTCCCGGGCTTGGCCGCATTAATCGGTAAAAAATGAAGAGCAAAAAGAGGAAAGAAAAGGAACGCAAAAGCGACACGTGCGCCAACGCGTTCTCGAAAAGTACGTGTCATTTATAATCGAGCTCGGTGCACGAGGAGGATACTGACGTAACGATGATCGTGATTTCAGGACGATGGCATAATGGATCATGACACAGACGGAGACGGCGCGATCAACTTGTCAACGTCACAGCGACCCTCCGCCGCCACCACCCCTAATGGTGATACTCCCACTTACGGCCAAGATCAACAAGACAGCGATCAGGTAAGGAATTAATCTCGGGGAACAACCTCGATTTATTACCGCATGCAATATTTATTTTTTATCGCCGTCCCTGACGCGCCTCGGACGCGCGGGGACACGCGATGATCGGAGAATTCCGCTCGGCTCAAGCCGATCGCGCGCGCCTTTAACCACGCGATGAAAAATCGCGCGCGCGCGCTAATTTCCTCTCGTAGCCGCTACAACTCTGTACATCCGGTAGGGCATGTCGCGTGGCAAATGTTTGGAAAAAACAATTAAACTGAATTACATTAATTCGGTGCGGTGAACTTTCACCCGGCTTTATCAGGCGATAACAAAGCACGATACTCGTGTGATCTCTTTAAACAGAGCCGTATCTCGCGTCACATGTTTACGCGGCAGATAAAATTGAAGGTACTAATCCGCGCGGGCGATGTTCGTGTAGCGTTTTTTTCTCTCTCCCTCTCTCTCCCCTCCTCTCTCTCTCTCCCTCCCCCCCTCTCTCTCTCTCTCTCCTCGTATCAGCAGCGCTTATTATGAATGTGAAACACACGTCGAGAGATTGACCAGACTTGACCGTCCGCCAAACGAAGCGCTCGCTGTTGTGACATGTTTTTCTCGAACCGACGTTGATCTTACACGAGACGCTCATTGAATAATGACGCAATTACGCGCGAAACTCGACTCGCAAGATTACGGAGGGCCGTGCGAGATAGCGATCGCGAGCTGCGACGCGGGGAGTTCGATAGCTCGCGAGAAACACTCGGCAACAAGTTGAGCGAGAAGGATTGCGAACCTCTGAGCTATAAGTATAACCCGACCGTTTGGTGCGAGCATCAAGGAACGGCGGAGACGATAAAACGAAACAGTGACTTCCGCGCCCTTTTTCCCGCGCTCGGCCTCCAGAATGGGAAACGGGAATTGAACGGTCCGACTCCGCATCCTGTATCGCGTAACCTAAGGACGCAGGAGTAAACCGATAACGGTCCTTCGGAGCTTTCGTTCCGGGATCCCGGAGTTTCCCGCCGATAAGCCGGCACCGGGCGCGACACTTCGACGTTTGACACCCGACTGCCATAAAATCGGGCCCCCTGATTTCAAATTCAATTCAAAATCCCGCGCGCTCGCTCTCTCTCTCTCTCGCGGGCGAACGCAATATACCACTTGGGCGTGCGGCGGCGGAGAGGGGAAACAAATGTTTTATAGCCCTTAAAGCGGCCTTTTCCACGGTCTCGTTTCCGCGAGAGGTTGTGTGTAATATGGCGCGCGACGTATATGCGCGCACCGCGCGGCCCGAGCCGTTTACCTCTAACCGCGTGAAGGAGAAGCGCGTCTCTTTTCCATATATATCCCGCTTCTTTAGCATTTAAACAAACCCGACGTTTCGGCAAACAACGCGAATCCGTCATACGGCAGACGGCACCTCGGGAGGAATAACCCCTCGAACGTCGTCGTCGTCGTCTCTCATCGTCGCCGCTGTATTCTTTCGATCTGTTCTAATTCTCCTTCTTGCAAGTCTGAACCTTTCGCCCTTCTCCCCCCCCCCTCCTTCCCTCCCTCGCCCCCTTCTCTTTCCCGCACACGCACACACACACAGCGTACACACTCACGTATACCCGATGATGAACGAGCGGGAAAACTTGCACGTCCCACATTAGCAGCGACAATTAATTTTAAATGCGAATAAGCAGGTTTAATATACGAAGGGACCCGCGGTAATATGAAACCGCTTACCGAGTTTTATTTTCGGTTCCCTATTCCCGATGACCCGAGGGCGAAATCGCGTTTCCCCATCCGAAGGATCGACTATCGAGCTAATATTAAAATGCATGTACCGTATTAATCCTGCCGAGTTTAGCTGAGGTATATATCAAAATGAATACAGGTCGCGACATTTTATTACCTCCAGGTCAGACCGAAAGAGCATCATCGTTGTTGAGGGATTGTGTGACATTCTGATGTTGCATCCAGTCGTTTTTAATTCGATTGCCCGAATAAGCGGCCGATCATTGCCGATCGAGGATAATCGGATTTTTTGCCTGTCTCCCATCGCCTTCATTCGCAAAAGAGTCCTTGGATCCTGGAATAAGTCGAGCATCGCGGCCCCGACGTCGTCGTGTCGTCCGCGTGCGCTCGCACGTCGCGTATTTCTAGTGTAGTAAATTATGAGATCGATCACCCGCGCGCGGTTTTTACCCGTTCCGAGCATCGCAGCGGCGAGCTGCGAGCAGACGCGTCGCAGATCTATCCGTTCTACTCGCGAGCGTGTATGCGCGCACGTAATATGCACACATCTATAAATGTAAGTCCGATTCCGCCCGAGCGTTATCCTCGCAAATAGAAGTCCGCGGCGAATTATAAATAGCCCGAGGACGCCAGCGGAGGCGCGAGGGCTAGCCGGGGGAGGAGGGGAGGGGAGGGGCGGGCGCCGCGATCATAAAAAATCGCCGGGAAAGTGCAGACGGTTCCGCGCGAGCCAAGCGAGCCGGGCTATGTAAAAGGTAACGCGCTAATTACATCTCGCCGTAACGAAGTCACGACAATATCAGACCCGTGGCAAGGCACGTAGACACCTCGACACTTCGACTTCGGTGCCTCCCCTTCCGTCTCACCCTCGCCGCGCCCATCCCAACCGCAGTCGAACGACAGCGTCCCTCGCGATGTCTTAGGCCACCGCCGGGCGTCACTCCGAACCCTCGCAGCCGCCTCTCGAGTCTCGAGAACCCCTTAAATTATAAACAGTGTCAGGCAACGCGGTGTGCTTCGATCACAGCCGACTCGCATCGCGCGAACTTGACTCCCGAGTACTCGCGCCCGCGACAACTCCGTGCCTCCGTTGGTTATCACGCTAATTTATCACGACCTCGCGGTTTTCCACGCACGAACGCGCGCGCGTCCTTTTCCCGCGTCCTTCTCCCTGTCTCCTGCACTTTTCCGCTGCCCTGTTTCTGCCCCCGAGATCACCGTGTGATCCTCGCGGTGTTATACGTCAACGCGGAGAAAAATCCGATCGCGGCGGAACGAGCGAGTTCACCGCGGCACCGCCTTGAAGAGAGTTTTGCATGGAAATGCCGGTAATTGACTCGAGGAGACAATTGTCAGCATTAACCCAACTCGCTACCTAGAAACCCGGCGATCTTACGGCGAAGTTACGGAGAGCGAGCGAGCGAGCGAGAGAGAGAGAGAGAGAGAGAGAGAGAGAGAGAGAGAGAGAAGGAGAGACTCAAGATTGCTTCAAGTGCGACACACACAATGGAAGTGAGGAAATCGCGGTCGAACCGTCGGACGGTCAGCAAAAGTCAATGGTTACCCAAAACTCGATCCCGAAACGATCGAGCGAACTTCACGAAGTCGCGAGATTCTCCCAAGTTTCGCCGATGTTCGATTCAATCGGCGCCTCCTTCCCCACGTTCGGCGGGGAAAAGTAAAATATCTCGGCGAATCTCGCGCAAGACCACCGCACCTCGGATTACCGCCCGCCCTCCCCCGCTCCCCCCGTCGAACGTACATTAGAAGCGGCTCGTGTTGAGAACAGAGAAGCATAAATAATACGAATAAATTCGTGGTACGTTCTCTCGCCGGGCTACGCTGTCGCGTAACGGCGAATAACGGAGAGTAACAACGCGGAACGCGCCGTTGAAAATGGCGGGGGGGGGGGAGGGGGGCTACCCCCGCCCGTAAGGCGTGTTGTTTCACGCAGCCGCATCTCCGTCCCGTGGTATCATCCGTCAACGTCCTAACGTTTAAAAATACGAGCCAACTCGTACTCGCGTGGATGTGTCATACAGCTGCGGAGCGCTTTTTCGTTCGCGATAGTTCTCGCGCGTCTTCGGCGATCCGAGTAGCGGATAATAATCGGTCTGTACACAAAGCTCGATTTCGATCAAATGGCTCGCGATAATTAATCGCGGCCTCTCCTCACAGCCGTCGAGAGCACGACTCTCTTGAGCGTCGCACTCGGGCGATACACATATGGAGCGTTGTTCTTTTATGCGGTAAAAGAACTAAGATGGAGTGCTCCCAAAATATCGCGCTGCGTACGTGTTAGCCTGCCGATAAGCGAATCTCTGTTTACACAAGCAACGGACGAGCAGATGTACGCTGTCGCACGTGTAATTCCCAGTGTATTTGTGTGTGTGTGTGTGTGTGTGTGTTTATGCGTGTGTGTATACGGCCATGTGCACATACACACAAGGCGCGTCAGCACGATAGTCTCCTTTACAACAAGCTACACGTTCATGCACGAGCGTGAGTTTCGAGAATTTTTCAACTCGCTCGCGACGCCCGAGAGAGACGTAGCGTTTCTGCCTCGGAGCGACTGACCGAAGCGTCACGAGCGAATTGTTCATCAATCCACGACGGGCGCGAGCGAGCGGCAGCAAGGCTGTAAGTTACGATCGCGGGACTGTTCAATGACCGATACTTGGATTTGACGGAAACCGACGTGACGACACTCGTTGCAAACAGAGCACTCTCCAGCCCTTCGCCTGCTAGCGAGCAGTAAAAATTCCTCGAATTATCTCGAGAGTATTAATTACGAGAGTGTGAAGAGTGACGAACTCTCCGGCTCGCGCGAGCCCGCGCGAGCCCGCGCGAGCGCGGGCATTCAGCGATCGGCGTTGCGTGAACGAAGGCATTCGAAGATTAAACAAACTTTCACCGTGAATGACGTCGATATTTCATTAAAATCCTCACTCTCCGTTTATCTCCGGTTAATATCCAAACGGCTGGGGAATCCAAAGGATCTCCAGCGGGAGTATCGGCGTTCCTTGAAATGCAAAAAGGGGTTGCGAGAATGAGCGCGAAGGACGAATGAAGGAATTGGAAGGGAGGAGACGGGGGAGAACGGGGGATTAAAAAAGGATAGAGCGGTGGATAAGGAGGAAAAAGGAGGAGGAGGAGGAGGAGGAGGAGAAGAAGAAGAAGCATCGATGAGAGACAAGCGAGTTCTCACCTCCCACCCCCCAATTTTATGGATCGCAAATTGCGGATAGGCTGTCCTTTCCAATCAGGCAGCTTGGCACCCCCCTCCCGCCAGTTTCCCACCCCTCACCGGGCAATTCTTCTCTCCCAGCTTTCCCTTATACCATTTCTATGCCTCCTCCCGCCTCACCCCCGGCCCTACGCCGTCGCCTGTAAGCGGCTCGCATCCTCTCTTCTCTCGGCGAGGCCGTAACTTTTACGTAACACGCTTCGCTATGAATATCGATGCCGGCGGAGTTAAGGAGAGCTCGCTTTTCTGTAATTGAAAGAATTTTTGTCGTGCTGAGCCAGCTGGCCGGGGCATAAAAGGTCTCTCGGATCGGAGCGCTCTCGCGCCGAACAACTCCGCGAGCACGACGTGAGCGCGACGAGGATTTTAATAAATTACCGAAACGAGGGCGGATTTGGGTGGCCTTTATTCTTCCTTCGGGGCCTTGCATCGTCGGGGATGGAAATTCCTTCCCGAGAGTAGCGATCTGGTTTGCTTCTGGTTTGATTAGGCGCTCGTTTGCGCCGGGTGCTGCCGCCCGCCGCCCGCGCCGCCGGGAACTCTCCGAGTGGGAATTGTTTCGCTCCCCGGCTTACTCCCCCCGGCTAAAGTATGTACATCGTAGCGTGAATCAGTCCGACGAAGGCGATTATACGCCGGTAAGCGGGCCAGATTCCGCATGGCGATGCGTGTTACTCGCGATGAGAAATTGCCATTACGTCTTTATAACTTGGTTTCATCGCTCCATCGCGCCGGCATGTCCGTCGTGATAGTTTCGTGATGTGAATGCTAAGACAATGAATGCAGGCAATGTTACAGCCGGCGCGTAGTGACCTCGTTCCCCGGCTCGATCATGTTCGTTCCTCTCGTTGGCCCCCTGGGGGGGGGGGCCAACTCTTATTACGAAACGTCGTATTCCGCGCTTCCGTGGCTCTCGTTATTCCGCAAAGTGAAAAGTCGCCGACAGCGAAAGTCCGTGCGCGTTTCGTGTTGTCGTCTGTTCCACCGCGCGCGCGCGCATCTAATGTGTAACGACTGATGAGAAGCTAATGGCCGGTTAGTGTGGGAAAACGTGAGTGGCATGACACGCTCCTTCTATTGTCCCGTAATGCGAGGCAGGGGAGCCGTTTCGTTAAATTGCTCTCGACCGATACACACGCGAGTGCTTTATCGCCACGCACGAGGATCGCCGCGGTTACGGATTCGATTGTGAGTCATTAAACGAATTCGGAAAGAGAAGCGGAGGGCGAAAAGTCTTCCTTTTGGCCGCGCCGGTGTACGAACGACAAAGACGATCGAATCCGAGGAGAAGGCTAAACGCACGTAGTGGTGGTGATGGTGGTGGTGGTGGTGGTGGTGGCGGTGATGGTGATGGTGAGGTCGGAATTCGACGGCAAGACAGAAGTCAGAAACTCAGGAATGGCGTAGTATAGCGCGACGTCTCGTGTAGTCTTCCAAGTCTCGGTTTTATCTGCATTATTAACCGGTCGAAACCTCACGGCTGTGTACTTAAATCCAATCTAGAAATCCCACCCTTCTAGTCTCCCACTTCGCTAACCTCGGGAAGAGCGAAGGTCGACGGAGACTGGCAAGGGCGATTACCCTCCATTATTCACACGCTCGGTTCGTACCGTTGAGTGATACCTGAGAGAAACTTGTCGAACATCCTTCTGATGCTCGGCGATACACCCGAGTATGCTATGATACGACCCGATTGTTTCGCCGGCGGTGCAATTTGAACGTTTTCCGAGCGTTTCGGAGGAAGAGTCGATTTCTTTGATTTTAGCCGCCTCTCATCCAGTGTCGATTAAATGTCGGAAAATTGAATTTTCAATTTGCCGTAATATCGTGAATCCATCACCAATATCCTGAATACGAAAGAGAGAGGAGAGAGAGAGAGAGAGAGAGAGGGAGGGAGAGAGGGAGAGCCATCTTATTCTCTCCTGCATCGCTTTAAAATGTCTCCTTCTTCTCAGCCTGCTATTCCTAAGCGGCTCCTTCGATAAACAGTCGACAGAGAGCCCACTTGGAACCTCCCCTGAATAATTGCTGTTGTTACAAAGCGCTTACTCACGATACACGAAATCAATATTACTCACACTCACGCTAACTGGACGTTGACCAAACAAGATTCACTGATCTAATACGCCCCGAGCCATTGTAACGGGCGCGTTTATCAGATGCTATCGCGCCGATGATGACTCACTAGCTGCTCAAATTATCGGACACGAAAACATCGAGCGAGCATCGGGCGTTATTACCGCGGCCGAGTACAATAGCGACGGCGACTACGACGACGTCAGCGTGATTCCCACAGTTCGGGCGATCGGCTTAATGTCAGTTGACGAAACCGAGATCCCCGCGCGCCACCTGAAATAACTCGCGGCCAAACATCTCCCGTCGTATTGCAACAACGGCGTATCGGCGTCGCGCGGCGAATCTCAACGCGCGCGCGGCGCTCTTTTTCTCTGTCTTCTTTTCGCCGGGATGTCAAACACTTCACGGCGACGCGCACGCGCACGCGCGCGCGCGCGGCACACCTGAAACAACCGGTTCCTTGTTTCTCATGATCCACGAGGTCCGCCGTCCCTCGGCGATGGTTATCAAGCACGGTGATCGCCGTGGCGTGTAACTGCGAAAGGAGTGAAACTCGCAGCGCTCGAGTCGTGTGTGGGTCGACGGTAACTCGAAAACAGCCTATTGTCTCGGCTCCGCGCGCGGCCATTTAATTATCCGGCTGAATCGAAGGCCATTACGTCGAGGCGGATTATCGTATTACGGTTAAAACTGGAGAACTGAGCGCGCGAGTGTGCTTATAATACGAAACAGAGACGTAGGTCTATATTTTTTCGTCCCACGAGCGCTCCGCGCGCGTGAAACGTAAGCGCGCCGCGCGGAGCCCAGGCCGCCTTTTATCGCGCGATATCTTCACATCTGTTCATTTTTATCTCGACTACCACGCGCGTCCGGCCCCGTCTCTCTCCTTATCACGATTGTCACTGCTCGCGTCAGTGGCGTGGGAATCGGAATATCTGATTTCTTTCAAGCTCCACTTTGGGAGCAGCCCCGCGCTTCCGACGTTTTCATTCACGTGCGACATCAGTCTGCGGATTCGGTCTCGCGCGATTCCTCCTCCTCGACGCGTCGGAGACTCTCGTCCGTTTTCCAAGATAGAACCGTCACGTCTGCGTCCCGTTGTATCTGCCCGCGAGCGATATCGGTGATAATAATACTCGATGGTCCGCACATCCGCGGGGACCGCGCGCGAGCGCGGCCTCCTCCTCGTGAGAGGACTCGCTCCTCACGGTTATTCACCTCGCGCACCACGCATATCCCGGGAAGTAATGAGACCTGCTCTCACGGTCGATAACGCGGGATTAACTGTCCAATCTGTGTAACATCTTCGCGATATTGCTCCCCGTCTCCGCGACAGCCAAGCCTCGAATCTTTCTTTTGCCATTGTCGCAGAGGCCGCCGGCTCTTCCATCCTTGCCACACAGCCCCCCCCTCCCCTCCCCCCTCCCGCCTCCCCGCGTGTCACAGGCGCGTATCCGCCCCCGCATACCGCGGATTAGAAGAAAGGAGTCTCGGACTGAGAGTTTCCCCGAGAGTACGCCCGGCCTCAGACAGCGAAACTTAATTAAAAGCACGCGCGATGATTATTTGCGGAGGCGCCGTTCGTCGTTTATTTTGGAAATTGCGTCGTCTGGGCGGCGCTTTCTCGCCGGCGCGCGGCGACTCGGGAATCCGTTCCGATATAGCCGGGCGCGCGGCATTCGGCGCGTTCCCTTGCAAAATTTCCAGAGAGAGGCAAACAAGCGCGGAAAAGGCAGACTTTGGAATTTTCAACTATCAACAATGGCGGGTCCCACGATACTGGAGCCGTGCGAACGGCAGATAACGGCAAATCGATCGCCGCTGCTAATCACTGTTTCTTCATTCTCGTGACGAAAGATTATCGATCGCGCTCGGCACTCTCGCCGCTTCTTCATCGCGAAGTACACAACAACGTTCTCGAAGTTTGCGGCAGAATCGTAAACAGTCGTGCGGGCAAAATTGACGAAATAACCGGCGGGAGAAATCCCTCATCCCCCCTTCTGTCGACGTACCATCGAAAACGCCGCGGCACTCGTGTCAGACGCTTAAGGGATGAAGGGGTTATCGCTCGCCGCTGGAGAGAGGCAGATAGGGAGGACAGCGGAGCGAGAGCGCACGTATGCCGGAAGAGAACCGCCGCCGCCGCCGCAGCCGGCAGGAAGAAGCGGCAGGGGCGAAGGTAAATGAAGAAAAAGAGACAGAGAGAAAGAGTGTCCACGAGGAGGGTAGGATATACCATACGCGCGCGCGAGAAAGAGGGTGCGACGGAGCTCGCGATGGGGCACAGTCGAGAGGGGGGGGGAGGATGGTGGGATACAGGAAGGCTGGAACGGGCGAAGGGGCGGCGGGAGGGGGGTAGGTAGGAGGCGAAGCGTCGGCTAGAATAAACACATAGATGTTTTCTTTGTTCCTCTAAACTAAACAACCAACGAGGAATCTAAACAGAGGCCAGAACCCAAATTCAATTTGGTCGCCGCCTCCGTCTCTACCTTCAGCTGTTCTACGGACGAAAGGTATCCCTGCCCCTCTCCACTCCGCCCCGCGCCCTGTCCGTCCATTTCGCCCTTATACACTTAACGCTGCAGGACGGTACCTAATATTTACCACGCCTCTCTTACACCGGATGACCGACCTCGCACACGCGCGCGTACTTGGCCCTTTTAAACAATACACGCTAATGCACGTCGCATATGCGAGCTTCGGACGGACGACCGGGCGTCCATCGATGTTGAATTTAGACTCTTTTCTCGTCGCGTGAATCGTTTTTTTTCTTTTTTTCTTCTTTTTTTTTTTTTTTTTTTTTTTTTTTTTCCTTGAGAGAAGAGACGCGTCGTGCGATTGTCGAGCGTAGCGGCATATAATTCCGCAACATCACACCGAAACGCATTATATTTTTCCGCGAGTCTCTCCTGGCGATAACAATTCGTGTGATCCGATGAAACACAAAATACGGAGCCGAGCGGGATCGTCCGACGCAAAGTGGAGGAATAAATCCGCGGGAATAAGAGAGACGTGAGTAATAAGCGTTAGTTTGATTACGGATCCGATCCGATCCGATTAAACAGGATCCTTCTCTCTGCCGGTACAAACAATCGTTGAATGTTGAGCGGAACACAGTTTATCAATAATACCGCGAGGATTGTACAAATATTTGCCGTTCGCTCTCTTTTATTACCGGCCAACGATATGCATATGTATCGCGCTATAGCGAGCGACGAGATGGAGGAGTCTCGCGTCTGCTTGTATCAAGATTGATCGCTGAAAAATCGCTCTTTCCTTTCCCGTCGCCGCGCGCGCCGCGGCGGCGGCGACGGCCCGGGCGCATTTCCGCGTGCTCCCGGAAATCCATTCATTTCGATATTTAACCGCCGGTGCGCCGTTTGTTCCGTAACCTAGCGCGATCACGTACCTGATATCAGGCGGCGCGGCGACGCGGCGAGATACGTGCGAGAGCTACGTACGTACGTACGTACGTACGTCAATACGTTGGACGGCAAGAAATTATAACAACGGAGCAAAAGTCTATTAGGATTTTCATTTCCTGAATAAATAAAACTCGTCGAATCGTTTAATACGCCGGGGAGGAGTTCGCACGTGCATGCGCTAATCCTCGCTCTCCTCGTCGGGCCGGGCGCACGTGTGTATGTGTGTGTGTGTGTGTGTGTGTGAGAGAGAGAGAGAGAGAGAGAGTGCACGCGCGGAGCGCGAGAGTGTGTGTGTACCGAGGGCGGTGCTTGTGCGTGTAACTAAAGCTCCGTTCACACAGCGCCGTGTTATCACACGGCGATTTTGTCCCCGACGCGCGCTGCGTTCCCACCGCGTCTCACCGCGACGATGATAAATAATTCGAGCGAGAAAAGGGAGAGAAATAGCAGCCGGTAAACGGAATGCGCAGATTGGCGAATCGCGCCTCGCTCTCTGGTCCGCCGCGACATGCGCGCGAGCGCGTCTGTGAGAGGAAACAACTTGTCGAATTGTACAATAAGATCCAATTTTGTGCTCTCGTTGCTCTTCTCCGGACGTTTAAACCGAAACTGAAACGCTGCCGCGTTTCTCCTTTTTTACCCTCAACCGTCTGACGCGCGCACTTGTGACGCGCAATGAGGTAATTAATCAAAGTGCCGTCGGGCCGTTCGATCCACTCTTTTTCCCGCGACGGTATAATCTGATCTCGCAAATTGTCTCATCGTCTCGGCGCATCCGAGATCAATTAGTCTTATCGCTAGCTGCTTGTCCACAATGCGAAGTTTGCTCGCGTAGCACTGCGTCTCTAGTCGTGCGATTTCATAATCAGCCGTTCCGGCGGGCGTGACAGTTGCGCGTCCAAGTAAGTCCATATTTTCGTGGCGCGATGTTCGCGCGATTGAAGCAGGATCGCGGGTGAGACGCGGAAGACCGGAGCGTATCCTGCGGCGTCGCAGAGCTCTCGTCAGAGAACGCGAGTTCAGGATCGAGGAAAGGATCGAACGGTGGCTGCGCGGCGATCGTTGAAGGACAGCTCCCTCGACGGGAGCGGCAGCGGGGCCGAAAAAAGGGAAGTGAAATTAAAAAGTACCCTCTCGGCGCGCGCGCAGGGGCAACGTGCAGGTTCTTCTCTCATCCCTTGCCCCGAATAAACGCGTACATCCTCTATTCTCCCTTGTAATAATCCCTTCCGGTTAATCTGCTCCAATGTAGCCTGCAGCGAGTATCCGATGAACATCGTACGTACTCCCATCCAGCTGCACGTACCGGCGAAAGTACCGGCTTCCTGCGCCGGTACACACTTCACATTGTAGGGTGAACCGCTGCGCATCCACCCTCCCCGGGTGCCCTTGTTTTATTCGCGAAAAACGAATAAATAAATACGCGCGCGCGGCTCGCCGCGCCGCGGTGAAGAAAGTTGCGCGTTCGCGCCGGAACCGCGCTCGGCGGCGGACTTGGAGCGCTGCGAGCGAGGAAAAGAGGAAGAGAGCTCGCTTTGTTGTTCTCAGTCGATTGCAGGAAGCTCGTGCACTTTCTTCGCGAAGCGTACGAGCGAGCGAGCGAGCGAGCGGTGATGGGAAAGGAGAAAGAGGGGAAGAGAGAGAGAGAGAGAGAGAGAGAGAGGGAGATGCGTATCCTCGTAACAGAGAGATAATTTATTCAAAAGTCCGACGTGTATCGCCGACGTAGTATCGCCAACCCTTACATCGAAGCGATCGATCTTCGCCTGTGTGCGGCCGAACGGATACGCCTATTTCGCGGAAAAGAAAGCATATAGCAAGAGAAATTACCGACGAGAGGGAGTCGGGGGGGGGGGCGGGGAGACAACGCTCGAAAGAGAGCGCGACAAGTAAGCAGCCCTCGGTATGTCTCGCGCTCCTCGTTCCGTGCAAATATGGAGCACCGACGTACAAATGGTTACGCCCGAAATTATAACGGGGGGGGGGATGACAAAGAGAGGCGGCCGGGGGGGGGAGAGAGAGAGAGAGAGAGAGAGAGAGAGAGAGACAAGACTCACCTCGCGGGGTGCTCTCGCCGAGTGGAAAGTGCGCTATATCTATAAACAAATATATACCTATATGGTTTCGGAGGAACACGATATTCTCTCGCCAGTCCTGGACAAAGAATGTTAAGTAGTCCGACGCGCGTTTCCCCTTTGCTCTCCTCGGCCCACCTAGCCACCCACTCGCCTACCTACCTACCTACCTACCCTCTGGCCGCTTCCTCCTGGCGCGTCGATCCTTCTGATATTTTCATTTATCCGTGTAAATGTACTTAGCGTGTGCGCAAGCTGCCGAGCCGGCAAGCTTTATTACGTGAATTTGGAAGCGCTGTAAGCGACTGAAGGGGATGAACATGGGAAGGGTGTACAGAGGGAAGATATACGTTTCGCCGGTTTCGCGGTGATATGGAGGGGGCGACGGCGGTGGTGCTCTGCGGGGAGGGTGGCTGGAGATAGCCGTTGTACCGTGCCAGCTCTGAGAGGCCGGCTCTTCATCCCGTGGATATGCATTTTCCGTTCCCAGCCCGCCCGCCGCCCCGCCCGCCGCTCCTCACGAGCCGCTTCTGTGCTATCCTCTGTCGGCTCCTCTCTTATTGCTCACACTCGCTCGTACTTACGGTATCGCGTGGGTGGGTGCGCGCGATAGATGGTGTGCATGCGTGTATGCACGGACGCGCGAGAGTACTGTTAATTCGGTTTACGAGCGCCTATCAGGAATATAAGGGAAACGAACGACCGGCATGGTGCGTCATTTCGGAGTTGGGGCGAGCGCGCTGTGCGCGCTGCACGCACTCCAGAGAAACAGAGAGAGAGAGAGAGAGAGAGAGGAGAGAGGAGGAGAGGCGGAGGAGAGAGGGAGGGAAATGGGAAAGAGAAACGACGACGACGACGACGGCGGCGACTAGGAGTGGAGGGAGGGAGTGCGGAAAAAGAACGACTAGATAGACACAGAGAGAAAGAGGGAAAGAGAGAGAGAGAGAGAGAGAGACTGCTCTCGAAGTCGAAGTGTTTCCTTTGCGAGTCGCTTCGCCGTTTATACATCGGCGGGCACTGCTGTAACGAGAGGGCCGCTGCGAACAGCCCCTGCGTTGCGCCGCGCCGCGCCGTGAGAACTGTATCGGTTTCGGCGGCGACGACGACGGCGACGGTGCCGTTTTTCCAGCGCAACGGCGACCTACCTGCAGCCGTTGCGCTTTTACATTAAACGGCGACGCGGCGCCGTTGGAATTATATTCATCGCTCGACGTGAATTCGACGTTAACGACGATTGCGTCGGGAAAGGCATCCAAGTGTGTGCACGTAAGAAGCGGGGGGGGGGGGGAATCGCGATAGGTGTAACAGTAGCCGGTGTGCATCAGATAGCGGTGAAAAAACGATGATCATGCCGAAATGAAGCATAAGCAACATTATACGGGGTGTCTCGGAATCACCCGCCGTCGCTCGCGGTCGCGAGTTCCGCGAAAGGATCGTGAAGGCGTTTCCGCGCGCAGAGAGTACAACGCTTGCGAGACGAACCGTTACGGAAAAAAGGGCACAAACATTTGAGCATCGCGATTATGAGAACGCTTCGAATTTAACCGATCTGCGCGAGACTTCCGAAGAAGAATTCCAAACGGCACGACCTTCGGCGAAATGAGGAATCGCTCGATAGAGCGCGCGAGCGCGCTCGGCGAGAGGGAGGGAGAGAGGAGTGCGGCGAACTCGCGTTTGTCTGCTCGCATTTTTATTCCGTGTTGAACGGGGCGCGTTTTGGCTCTCAGATACGGAAAACGGCTCCCAGAAACCAAACGTTAATTCCAGCGCGTAACGCCGACAAGACCGACATCGTTGCCGCTCGCAACGACGGGCGCGTCGCCGGCGGCGCGGTTACGGGAACCGGAACCTGAAAAAGAAATTGCCCGCGCGCGCCGTCGGTGTATACAGGAAGGTAATTGGATCTGGCGTATCTCGTGGACGCAACATGCACAACGAACACCGTCGCTGATATCTCGAGACTCTCACGGCGACGGTTACTACTTGGAATTGTTTTCGCGGCGCGCGAGATTACAGCGCGCCACCGCGCGCGATATATACCTTTTCGTCTCCTCTCCTCTCGGCCGCGACCGCGACGAGCAAATCATTTGTTAACACGACATTTTACCGCGGTGAACGACTGCACGCGATCGACGGCGCGCGCGCCGGCTGCGCCCTTTGCGCAGATGCAACATGCCGCCGTGGGAGCGGTTCTTCTCTCGCGCGGAGAATTTTTCGGCGATGCCGAAAATCGACAGTCCGAGACGCGAACGATTAGAAATACTTGGCGTGAAATTGACGCGTCTGCGGGAAATAACGAGGAGATAAAGGCAGGAGCGAGCAATCACCGGCTGAAGCAGCCCCCCGTTTTGGCGGTTCTTCGTCGGCGACGCGTGCGCACGTGTTGTTTATCGTCACGTGCGTCACGCTTATTCTCGAGGCCGATGTACATGCACACGGGCGTCGGGTGGCGCTCAGGGGGCGGACGAGTCGGTTGTTCTGAGCTCTCGCGTTAGTGAATATCGTCGGTTCTCATAATCACATCACGCCGTGAATCCGCATCGTTGCTCGGCGTACGGTTGAAATGATTTTGCGCTCGAAACGACGGAGAAAATCGCGCCGCGTTGCATCGCACAACGCCGCGGGCCGCGACGTTTTATCATACCCGCGTGAGATCGAGTCTTAAAAATCGCCGCATTCGACAGCGGCTGTTATTGTGCCTCACCTTTTCCCCCCGCCTCGTATACGATGGATTTCCCGCGGAGATCTTTTTTTTTTTCCCCCCTTTATTCGTCCGCGTTCGTAATTTCTTACTCGGCGTTGAGCTGCGGAGAAAAAAATCGCGGCGTGCACACGACACGTGCAGGAGTGCAGGGTGAAAAGAAGGGGAAAAAGAAGTCGGAACTTTGCAATTTGCTCGAGGAAAGCTGCATTTTACGTCAGCTCCGCGGAAGCCGGAATAAATGACAGGAAGGGAGAGGAGCCGCATAAACTGAAGATAGCATAATTACCTACAGCTTCTGTACAATTATTTTGCGGCTCCGCCGCCGCCGCCGCCGCCGCGTTACCGCGTAACATTATGGCGGAATTAAAGTTATAATGGATTAAAAATGCCTGAAAAGCGGCAAATAATTAAGGGCTGCGTTGTTCATTAATATGTAAATTTTCGAGCGCGCCGCCAGCGCCGCGAATTGAAGAAACCTCTCCGACTGAGAGAGGAAGCCTTTCTCTCTCTCTCTCTCTCTCTCTTTCTCCTCCACTCCTACCCTCTCTCCCTGCCTCTCTCTCTCTCTCTCTCTCTCTCTCTCTCATTCTCTCGCGTCTCCACCCGACCGCGGAACCGTGGGTCTTCGTGGTCGGATCTTAAATTCATTTTATTTCCGGCCGAACGATCCCGGCGAAAAGGTTTAAACGATTTATCATCTGCGAGATCGTGCTTTGGTCAGGCGCTTCTTTCGCAGAATACCGAAATTCCCGCCGCCTCGTCTCGCCCTGCTTCGTTCCTTCCGGTCGTCTCGCTCGTTGCCGTTGCACCTTCATTGTTATGAATACGCGCATGTTTTGCGTGAGTTTTGACTCAACCGCCCAAGCATAATTAATAACAAGGAGACATTGTCACGTGATTACGCATCGATCAACCCACCGTCGCTGAAGATGGTGTTTGTCTGATGCGTCATCGATAAAATGCGCCGAGTAAACCGCAAAGAATCGCGAGACCCTTTCATCCCCCTCTCCCGCCGCCCCGGGAAAAATCTCATTCGGACGCCTGATAGGACGTCGAAAAAGTCAAATATATTCCTCGATAAACGAGCCACGGGCGAAGGCGACAAGGGCGGCAAAAAGGGACAAAGGAGGAGGAGGAGGAGGAGGAGGAGGAGGGTACGATGGAAGGGCTGAAGACCGACCGACTCCGTCGGCTCCGTCAAAACGCGAGAAGAAGAGGCGGCACGAGAGGTCGCGGAGGAAGTGACGGGGCTCCGGATCCTATCGTTATCAACAATTCAATAGTGTTTAACTTATTTATGTCCCGTTAAATGCCGGGGCTAATTAGATGGCGGCGTAAAGATCTCTCGTACCCTAGGCGGGTCCTCTTCCAAGTGGCTCGGCGTCTCCTGGGTTGTAACGGGCGGCGGGGGTGGAGATCGGAGGTGGCTTCCCATAACCAGCCGGAGAACAGACAATGGCGAAGAATGGGCCAGGAGTCGCGCTGAATAGGCCTCAAGACACTGAACGCTATAATGCGAAAAACTCCATTGTGAGACGGGCAATTAAGTGCTCCTGTCTGGCCTCCAAAACGAAGTGGGCTACGCTCTCGGTGTCTCGCTCTCCTTTCGCTCCTCTGGCCGTACCCTCTTTCCCTCTCACCCTCCTCTCTCTCTCTCTCTCTTTCCCCCCCTCTCCTCCTCGCACTCTTCCTCCGTCCCTGCTCGTCACCTCGTCACCTCCTCGTCAATTCGAGAGGGGTGGCGGTCACGGATCATCCGCGGAGTTATGGTAACTGCGGAAGGAGCGATCCGTTCTTTCAAGGAATGGCACGCAGGAGTGGATATAGTGGGTGCTTCAAGCTTGATTATAATTTTCACTTATTCCCCGCAATCGAATGAAAAAGACCATTTCTCCAAAAGACCTCTCTCGCCGCGCAAAGAATCGCGCGAATAAATATATATTCGCCTCGGAACGTCCGCTTCTGACATTCTTGCGAATTGTCGGATGACTTTCCGGCGTTTTCCGTGAATGAAAGATGTGACACGTTTACCGGCAGATACGTGTCAACGGGATTTTGTTTGCGGGAATTGACGCGTTTACGCGGTGTGTTAACACAACCGACGTTGACACAACGTCGAAAAATGAGAAGGCCCTTCCACTTCGCTGTGCCGTCCCGATCGCGGAGTAACGAGCGCAGCGGGGCGGTGGAATAATGTCTGAAATTAGAAGTGGTAGTGCGGTGCGAGCCGAAAAGAGAGAGAGAGAGAGAGAGAGAGAGAGGCGAGGACCAGTTTCGAGATGGCTGGGAACAGATGGCCGATCAGATACCAGGGATTAAGGGAGAAGTAACACAACCCCCGAGGTACGAGAGAAATGTGTATTAATTTTTCAAGTTTTTTAATTAGCGAATGTCTCCGTGCCGCCTTTCGGCCGGGACATTTATATTAGAACTGCCGTACCGCTCTCTTGCCTTTTCCTCTATCTTTCTCCTTTCTCTATGTTGAAGCGTTGTTCCTCACCTCCAGCAGCCGGTTACTTTCCGAGTTGCCGAGGTTCTTCTCCCCCCCCTCTCTTTCTCTCTCTCTCTCACCCACACCCTCTCTCCCGCCTCCGTCCTCCTTCTTTCATTCGTTCCGCTCTTACTCCGGCATTTTCTCATTTACCCTCCCCGAGATTTGAAACGCAATGCCTTCCGCCAAGCGGGACGAGCTAATCTGTTATTCGTAATTACGCATTAAATAATTATCATCCGCGGGCCGCGATGTAGCGAGTCGAGTCTCGAGCCGAATCAAGATTCACAATCGGAGCGCGCGCGCGGGGGTTGCTCGCGCTGAAGTTTACATCAAATAAATCGCGCAAACGGGCAAACGCGGACGGACGGGAGCGCGGCCCCGTTCTAACGCAATCGGCGCGCGTACGCGCGCGCGGGAGATATCGATTGTGTTATTTTATCGCGTTAATCGCGTTAACGAAACTTAAACGAGTGGAGCCCCATTATATTCCGCATACTTCGCCGTGCGGTGCAACGATCGCCGTCGCGGCGATGAAATATAAATACCGACGATGATTCCGAGATTAATACGACCGAGCGGCACAAAAGCACACACACGAGATGTTGAAAAAATGAGTGCGGGAACGCGCGCATCCCCCCTCGATTCGAAATCCTCCCGTGGCTCGTTCGCCCCGGCCGGGATAAATCAGCGTGTCGCGCTGCGATTCAGACGCTGCGAGGAAGTATCGAAGTTCCCGGAGCCGATAGTGAATTCTCCGTCGCAGGAACAAAGTCTCCCGGGTGGTCTCCCACCAAAGGGAACTCGCGTTTAAACTGAGTCGAGATTTCGTGGGGTTTTCCGTAACGCGACGAGGAGGGTGCGCCGAACGGATTGACTCGGCCGTATTTATTGCTCCGTACTTCTGATTTTCATTGGACTGATGCTGCCTCCTCCTGCCCCCACCCCCGCCCCCGCCCCCGTTCGCCCGGGCATTGCCGAGCGTTCACCCCCGGTATCGCGGAGGCGCACTCCCGCCAAACAATGGCTCCCATATAATTGCTTTTATAGCTCACTGAACGCTAAATATTCCATACTTTTCTTTCTGCTCCGTGCCCCCGTCGTTCGTTCTCGATCATCAGCGAACCGATTGGGTAAATAGAGCCGCGAAGGGCCCGCTCCGGGGTGACTTGTTTCAAGACAAATCGAAAGCGCGCACTCTCGGGCCGGGCATAAACCTCAGCGACTTGAATTCTTCCATCCAGCAGTTTTTGTATTTGATTTCGTCCTCGGTCTTTCCTTTTTTCTAGGCGGCGTACGATCCTGCATTGGCAGCAAATCTGAGATGCAGAATGTTTACGCGTGTGCGTAGAAATCAGAAGTCTGCGTATGGATTTGTGTGACGAAGCATAGTTTTCTTTTTTTTTTTTTTTTTTTCTTCTTTTTCAAACTCGCCGATCGAGATCGGACGACAATCGCTCGCCCGATCTTAGTTAGGATCGCATTCGTCGATCGTTACTCTCGCGACTCAGCGCCGTAGAATACCGAGCCATCCGCTCGGATCGAAGCGTGACCCGTCAGAAATCGCGGCGCGAGTTGGCGCGAAAGGGCTCGAATTCAAAACGTCCGTTAATTAGAAGGGGAGAGCAAAAAAAGGAGATCCGGCGAATTCTGTCAATCGTTAAACGAAAACTTTTCAATGACCAGTAGGCGACGCAATCGCGCGCGAGCTTCTACGTCGGCGTTCCCGCCCGACCGACGTCAATTACGGATTCCTAACGTCCCGAAAAGCGACGGGCGCACCCCCGTAACGAGGCAGTTTGTCCAGCTGCTCGAAACCGCCCTCGGGAAAGAACTCCGACGTCCACGGAAAAGGAACGATCCGTCCCGGCGCGTTTCCCGCCGAACCTCATTCGCCGAGCTTACCGGCGACGACAAGAGCGATGACCAGGGTGAGAGATCCTCTCTCACCCTCGTCGAAGCCATTTGAACCGATCTCAGCAACCACCCCGGAATCGCCTCCCTCCCCCCCTCTCTCTCTCTCTCTCTCTCTCCCTGCGTCGCGCGATCCCGAGGTCTTTTTGTCATCCCCGCTCGTAGATCTCGCCACCCCCGAGGTTCCCGTCACTTCGGTGACCACTCCGGCACTCTCCGCCGACCAACCTGCTGGAGGCCGCCCTTCCAGCAGTCTCTCGCCGCTACCTCCTGTCGATACACGACGCTAGGCTTAAACGCGGCCACTCTGCGGGCTGTAATTTTCGCAACCCCGACGAAATCAGGGGCTGCTTCTTTCGGCGGCTCGGGGAATCGAACTTTATTGCTAAATACCATACGATCAGCAAATTCACGCACCCTCCCTGCGGCCCGCACGAACGACGCGTGTGCTCTTCGCCGATTTCCTAGGTGGCGGATAAACCGTAAGGGGGTGAACGGGGCTGGGTGGTCGTGAATTGCGAGAGCGGAAATGGTCAACTACGTCGCGACTCTCTCGGGCGACTTTTCGTACGTACAGATTATTTTACTGTTTGATGGGAAATTTGCGTCTCTTCGACCGACACTTGTTGTTAAATTTAGGGATGATTCAAATTTTGCCATTTCATTTTCACCCTGTAGTCTTCTCGATCAAATAACGTTTGCTTTCCTTCGCTTTTAATATCCGCATCGATATCGTTTAGAAGAGAATAAGAGACAAACGTGCGTGAAAGTTTCTCTCGTCGGTACACATCAGCGTTTCTCTGCGACCTACGACGATACGTACGCGCACATTCTGAGAAACGCGCGTTCTTCGGTGAGGCTCACGAGAGTACGTCGTTGAAAAGATGCGGGAGTCGTGCACTTACTTTTGAAAACGTGATTTTCCGCAATCACGATTCTTGAAACAGAAGGTGCGAAGAGAGGTGCGATTTGGTCTCTCTATCGGCGGCCGGTGGCTTGATCCACACGGAACCACACGCCTTCCCTCACCACCGTATAAGAGGCCCTACCCTTCCAGACATTCTAGCTCGCGCAGCAAACCAGGGTAATGGTTTCTCGATTAAGCCATGTTCACAATGGGATTAAAAACGACCGGTAGACCGCTGCTGACCATGCCGTTCGTAGCCTGGAACTATCCCTTCCCCAATAAGCGCCAAGCATTTACCCGATCTATTCGACATTTTAACGTACAACGAATTAGTAAGCCTGACTTGTTCACTGCTGCCGGCGCGATATCTTTTGAAAGAGCTCGTAGTTTTTGTTACTACCACTTGCTCTCTCTCTCTCTCTCTCTCTCTCCCTCTCTGGTGTGTTATCGGGGACTCGCATTGTAGAACTTGGCTTCGGAGCCGATAGTCCGTGTCCAATTTTAATTCCCTTCTCTTCTTTTTCTCTTCTTTTTCCGTCGATGTTTAAAGTCGCCGGATCGGGACGTATTCCTCAAGTTTGATAAATTTTCCTTAGCTCACCACCGCGTGTGAAATCACGAAAAGCTCGACGTCGTGTCGATCGACGAAATTAATTTCGCCCGTGTTGCGACTCGCAGCTTGCGCGGTTCGACGTATAATTAACTTCGTCAAATTATATTTAAAAGCGGTGACGCTCCACTTTGTAAGTTTCGAGATTCTCGTATGCTTTATCGGACGAATATAAATATCCGTCCCTTTCTCCACGCCCTCCCCTCTCCCCTCACGCCCAGCGCCGGATCAGCGCAACTGCACGTGGATAAAATCGGTCGTGCGGGAGCTAAGAAAACCTCAAACAAGGACGTAGGTCCGAGGAAGGACGGTTACGGATCAGGAATCTCGTCGCGCCTTTCTAATTAACGTCACCTTCGCCCTCCGTTGCCCCCTCTCCCTCGCCCTCCCCCTAAGAGCGAAGAGGGTTTCCGTCAAGGGGGTCGACCCTTAACCCCGGCGCCGAAGCCCGAGCTAGCCTCCTGCCGACCCGGCGCGATCGCTCACCCCTTTTTTTTAAAACCATTTCTTCGCCACCAGCGTCCCTGCGGCTGCCAGCAGACGGCGGTGTTGGCGAGGGATGAAGATTAATTCGTTCCGTCTTAATCGTATCAAAGTTTGAGAGCCAAGTCAGGCTCGGCAGGCCGAGCCCGGCTCAGCGCGAAACGCCGCCCTCCGCCCGTCACCCTTTGAGGCTGCACCTCACCACCCCGTGTCCCGTAACGCCGGCCACCTTCCACAAGTCGCGCGCCGAGCCCCGCCGCTGTCCTCCCCCCCTACCCCTCGGCAACTTTTTACTTTTAGTCTGACCCTAGCGCCCGTCGTTCTTCTTCCCACCTCCGTGGCCTCTTTCTGTTTCTCCCCGGCGTCTCTCCCGCCCTCCTCGCCCAGCCGATCCCCTCGGCACCCCTCTCGATGCATCCCTCCTCCTCCTCCTCCCGTGCCGACTTTCCTTTCTTCCACCTTGCCTGGATAATCATATTTAATAATGTCTCCGAGTATTTTTGCCCCGCTGTCAAAGTTAAGTCGGGGAGAAGTTGGCGCGCGCGCGAGAAGCGACGGCGGGCGTTAGTGGCGCGGACGAAGTTTCCGGGAGACTCGGAGGCGCGTGTGCGAGGGATTGGCTGGTGCGGCCGGGAAGTGACAACCCTTTTTATTTAGGGCGCAACTTCCACCGTAGCCTCGAATAAATCCAATATTGCATGAGGATTCCACCGTGCGGGCGAGAGCGGTACACTGCCGCGGACTGAAAATATCCATTTCGCTCGAGACTCATTCCCCGTCTCTTCTTCTTCTTCTTCTTCTTCTTCTTCTTCTTCTTCTTCTTCTTCTTCTTCTTCTTCTGCTGCTACTGCTGCTCCTTCACTTTTCGTTCTCCCAACCGATATTACTTCAACAAATCCTGCAACAGATGAAGCAGCGTACTGATTTCATTTTTTCGGACTTTTCTACTTATTTTCTATTGTATTCTCGTCTTTTTTATTTTATTCTTGACGAGCTCCTCGTTTAATGCACACGCATATGTGTCGAAAGCATGCTTTATTCGGCGCAAGTCAATTTGGAAAATAGGCGCAGTCAGAATTCGCGCGAATTAAAGAGAAAAAAAGGAGAAATTCGGTCCCGTTGAGGAAAAAAAGGAATGCATGTCGCGCTTTCGCAGCGATTTGACAATATCTTAACCCCCCGCGAGTCCGCGCTACACTCGCGATTCTTTTTCCTTTTGTTTCCTCGTGTTAAATCGAAACGTTACGTCGACGTTACGGTACCGCAACTTGTGTATAATGCGCTCACGAACAACCACACGCCGCACCGTGCACGGTGCATATTTTTTCTTTCCCCCTTTTTTGCATACACCAACGCCGAATGAATATTCTCCGCCAAAAACGAATTAAATCCGACTCTTTGCGCGGCGTTTTTTTTTTTTTTTTTAAATACAAAGTTCGCGTGTAAATAATACCCTGCTGCTGCACATATTGTATTCAATATATTCTCCAGCGAACGAAGTGCGCGTGGTCATCGACGCACAAATGCGCCACATACACGGAATCATGCGCATGAGGGACGGAGCTTTTTATTATTATTTTTTTTATTTTCCACATTTGCATTTATTAGCAGCGCACCGAGAGCATTAAACGGAACGAAAAAAAAGAAGGAGGAAAAATAAAACACGCGTAATTATACGCATGTACACTTCTATGCGGAAAACTGTTTTAAATATCCGCGGGGCTACACAGTTCGCATAAACCGTCGAATATATCGAAAACAAAAGGCATTTCCTGCCGTGCCGGTGACTTTCGCGCAATGTTAGAAAATGACGGAAGGTCGACGGCAAGACACGTTCCAGTGAAGCTGACGAACGTCGCGAAGGATCTCATCGACGAGACTCGCCGGCCGAACGAGCATGATCTAAAATCGTGAAGCGCGAATACCCGCGAGTGCATTATATTTCTGTCTCTAAATAAACGAAGCTTTGTTAATTTCAAACGCGTTTAATAGGATTTAATGCTCGCTCATAAAAATGCAACAGAAGCGCAGAAGGGGGCTCGACTGCGCATCGCGTTATTAATAAAGGGACATTTTACCCGGCGATTCTAGTCGGCTAGTTTAAAAATTTATTTTAAACGGTGTTACTAATTTTTTTGCGGTGCAATTATATCGTTGCCGCATTAATTCTTATGATAAAGGTCACGACCGCGCGCTTTACGCGCCACCAACGTACCGTGTGTTGCAACGTAACGTAATAATTTCTAATACTCTCGCGCTAACATCGATTTCTATAAATTCTTCGTCGTCGAGCGAGCGAGCGAGAGCACAAGTGGGCGCAATTAGCGACGAGTCCCGACGCGCGTATAACAGTTTAATGCCGTATTACGGATTCAGCATTATCAACAGACGCAAATGTAAGATGACGCGACGAACGGCACGCCATTGCCAAAGTATAGGCTTTTTCCGCGCTTTTCGCGGCAAGCGGAAGCAGCTCATCGCGACTCGCGAATCGAAGCTCGCGAAGCGCCGAGCGTGAAGTTGCCGCGACGAGATTAACACCGATTATTCTGTCGGCTCGTCTCGCTCGTCACGAAAGTGCGCGGTCGTGCGTAACGCGCGACATATCGCGCTTCGTCGTGTATCTGCCTGCCGGTCGTATTCGACGAAGGCCACCGCGAATGGCGCACACGCCAATGCCTACGCGGTAAATATTAGGCGGCGTGCTGCACAATGGGGTAGCAACGCAACAAAAGGAACCGGCGCTCGGGTCCCGGCAGGGTTGCAGCCACGCGCAATTTTGAGGAGACCGCTATGTATTTCGCGCTGGCGGTTAATTTTTAAGCGTTACTAATTAAAAGGCTAGTTAAACAAGGCGCGCACGATTGCCCCCGGGGTTCGCGCGTGTTGCGAGGGCTTACGCGTCGTTGGCGAACACGAAGGAGACGTTAGGGGCGGATAGGAGGTAAGATGAAGGGGAAGCGGGTCGAAGACAGATCGGCGGGCGAAGCTGAAGACGAGAGCGACAGAAGACGGCGAGAGCGGGCACGTTCGCGCAAATTGCGAACGTGAGGCGAACGAGGAAGGCTGAAAATCAAAGTCCGGCTGAGGCTTCGGAATATCCTGTGAGTGTATAAAACTCTCAGAACGCAACGTTCATATAATTTATTACAGCGACAGAAATGTGAAAACGCGACTGAAGACGAAGAAGCGGGCTCGCAAAACGTGGACGCGTACATGAGAGAGGCGGGCTTGTAATAACTTACTCTCATGAGAGTAAATGCCCGAGAGAGAGAGAGAGAGAGAGAGAGAGAGAGAGAGAGAGAGAGAGAGAGAGAGAGCGTGTGAAGGAGCGAGAAAGAAAGGATGCTGCGGCTAGGATTGAGCACCACCACCACCACCATCAGCATCAGCATCACAGCTACACTCATCCGCCATCGTGCGAGAGAACTGCTCTGAAAGCCAACGATGGAAACAAACATCGCGGAATTACGAGTGTACACTCGCGAAAGGCCGACGGATGAAGCACGCAGTGCTGTGCGCAGGGGGTGGGCGTACAAGAGGATGGCCAGGGGGTGGCCAGGAAGGTGGGCATCATCGTGCCGCTATTACAGCGTGAACGCGAGTGTAAATACGCCTCGTGATGTATTCCGTAAGGCGCGGATTTCTCGGCGCTTGTTGATCCTTGTTATAGCGGGCACTTGTACGTCGGGTGCATTAAACGTCAGTTTAAGGGAGGACGGGAAAATAGAGACAGAGACGATAACGATGAAAGGGAGGCCGGAAGGGAGATGGAACGGCAAACGGGATAAACTGCCTCTCTAACGATGAGAGAGGGTCGGGTTGAGTTATTGATAAGAACGTCGGTTCGACGATTTTCATAGTCCGGCAATCCTTTGCGTTTCTTTTCCTTAATTGCCGCTTATTTGTGCAGGGGATTCGAACGGGGAGGAAAGCAACGCTCTTCGGCGAGAATTCGGCGGGCAACTCGCAGACTCGAGACTTGGCGAATCGATATATTTATATATATATATATAAAGAGAGAGAGAGAGAGGGATAAACTGAGGAAGTTTCGCGGGATATTACGTTAATAAATAGCTTTGTTTGCCGAGCTACTTTTGCCGTAACAGAAGTTTCGCGGATCGCAGCCGAGAGTCCAAAGTTCCCTCTTGAGCTGCGCGCAACATTTTTTGCGCGACAGCCTCGCTCCTCGCTCTCAAGCGGAATGTTTCGTGACGATTCGTCAAAGGATCACCATAAACCACGCGGGGGAGAATATTTTCCAAAAGTTCTCCCCGACGTCTGCCGTGTTGTCGCTTCAGCTCGCGTTACAGAGCTAATTTTTTAACCAAAACTACTTCGCCAAGATCCATCATACGCCGTATCAATAAGACGATCTGTAAATTATTATAAATAACTCGATAACCGCACGCGAGAAACATGGCGTCAGGAGCGGGGGAGAGGACGACGCGCCGAGGCTTTTCCGGAAAATTACCGCTCTTCACACGGTGCAATCCAATCCGACGAGTCACCCGTGCCGACTCGCTTCGAAAATCGTAACGTCGCCGTGATCGCGGCGACGCTCTCAGCTTAATTAAATGCGCGGAAAGGGAGGAGAGCGGTGTATCCGCCCAGAGGACAATTCCGGGGGTCGGCGGGATGGATCGCCCCGTAAGTAGCATCGATGTGGCGAAAGGGGGCGAGAGAGGACGACAAGTCTCTCGCTGGGCCGGAGTAGTTGGCTTAGTGATTTTGGCGTTTATTGGCTAACCGTGACGTCCGTACAAGATTGGTACCGTTCGTCGCGAACCCTTGGGACAGCTTGAAGATGCTCCGTATCTTCCTAGAAATTCTCCTTCATGACCACCTCCGAGTCGCCACTCTCGAGCCCTTCGGAACGAACGGGGGCTGTAATTCCCTTAAGCCGGCCGCTCTTGCGACGGCACCTCGAGGATTACACGCAACGGCGGCGTAATTGCGATGATGAACGTGTGCTCGCGTGCGGCCTGCGTCCGATTGTACGTGCCGATGCTTTTGTCAAGTTTGTCAAGTTTAACGCTCAAACAACGAGTCGACTCGCTAAAGAAGCGCTCGTCCGCGTATACGTGCGTGTACGTGCGCGCCTATGTACCACGCACTCGCACACGCCGGGATTCATAAGTCGAGGGGCGTCTCGCAAACGTCCCTGAGCGCAGCATTCAATGTTCCGGCGTAGTAAAGTGGTTTATACTCTCGGAATTAGCATAAAGAAGAAGCGCGAGGCTCGGGATTCAGTTTCGCTAGGACGCGCCGCGCCGGCGAGCGGAGCGGAGAGGCCGTATATACGTAACCGTCTTCTCCCGCGTCGTGAACTTAACCGTCACGGCACTGCAGTATGTTACTAAATGATCCAACCCGCAGCTATTATCCACCCCCGGCCGCCCCGTCGTCGTCTCCACACATCCACCTCTCGTCCCCCAATTTCCTATGCTCCAACGTTAGAATACGCAATTTAATACTCGACCAATTACATATACGAAATCTTGTTAGCACGGGTTATACCGCCGGGGATACCGGATTGGGGATTGGAGGGGTGTATGAGAGGTGCCTGACACCCGGGGCATTCTTCGAGGGTGTCTTGGAGAAGAGCGCCCGAGCGGGTAGAGCCGGTCGTAGAAACAGGCAGGCATACAAACTTGCTCAATTATGATCCTCGATTACAACTATAAAATGCGATATTGTTCCAACCGTTCTAACCCTCCTCCTCCTCCTCCTCCTCCTCCTCCTCCTCCTCCTCCTCTCCGCGTGCTCTCGTTCGCCCGAGTATCCACCTTCACCCCGGCGGAGTGGTATTCTTCGTTCCACGGCGCGCCATGATTCAACGGCCGCGTCGTGAAATCATGCCGAGTGTGCGAAATCGTGTTAATCGCCGAATCGTTTCTCCGAACCTCGTCCGACGGGTCGCATCGCTTTTTTATTTTTTTTATTTTTTTTTTTTTTTTTTTAGCGCATGATGAGCGAGCCGCGGCGAAAAAAATGAGCGCGTTCCCGCGCGTTTCGCGCCACGAGAAAAACAATACACAAACCGGACGACGCACGGGGACAATTTTCGGCAGAAAAGCCCGGTGGAAATACAAAATCGCCTATTAGCGGGTCGCTGTGTTTCGGGAATCGTGATTGATGGTCGTCCAGGGTGTTGATAGTTGCCCATTAATCCCAGCGGAGCGAATGTCACGGAGGTACGGGAGGAGGGGGGGGGTGGAAGAGAGGATGACGGGGTGGAGCAGCGGAGGAGGGAGGAGGTCCGATATGGGAAACGACGATCAATGGCGAAATCCTTATCTGACCGAATGGATTGATAGAGCCACTTATCGGTACGGTCCGTTTGTACTCTTGACCGCCACGGCACAAAGATACCTGCCACGTTTGGATATCCGACGGGGAAATAATCTCTCGCCGGGCGGTTCCCTCGGTGAGCTGTTTATTTCGACGATAATGCAACCCCCCGCCGGCGCGGCCGTTCGAGGCGATACGCGCGATCGTCGAAAATGATATCCCGTTTTTCGGCTTAGCTCAGGCAGATCGGATTATTTAAAGCGCGCTATCATCCACATTAATGAGAATCAATGTCTAGGGACGGATAGTTCTTTCGATAATCCGATAAATATTACACATTATTCGCGGGATTATCTGGAAAGCGTGTCGCGCGCGCTTGCCGATATATTAATATTTCGAGCATAAATATTCGATGTCTCGTATAAAGCACGTGAGACATTTGCAGACACACGTGATGACCGCAGAGATCCCGCTATCGATACCGACGCACTCTTCGGGAAAGCGAGGGCATTGACGTGTCGCCGGCAAAAATCGCCGGAAGAGTCGACTGTGATTAGTCTGGGGGAAAAGATTAGTCGTGGGAGGAAAGAGACGACGTTGCGCGGAAAAATCGAACGATTGCGTGCATGCGTGTGAAGCAGAGAGAGAGAGAGAGAGAGAGAGAGAGAGCGAGAGAGAGAGAGAGAGAGAGAGAGAGAGAGAATGAGCGCGCGACGCTTTCTTTTCAATCGTGACCGAGTCACGAGGTGGTTTGAAAAGTCCATCCCTCGCCGTCGCCTGACTCTTTGAGACGCACGTAAACACGCCGCATGCAACGAACGCCCGGCTCCTTCTGCTCCAGCTCGAGTATGACGCTAGACGAAAGCTGACGAATAATTAACGAGCTTCTCGAAGGGATAGTGGCGATCGCGTCGCCTTCAACGACTACGCGCGACGACCCCTCGCTTACCCCAAGGGACTTTGCGGAACAACGTCAACTCCCCCAGCGAACTGGTTAGCCAGCCATATTCAGTTCGCATTTCGCGATGCAGGAACGCAAGCGAGGGTCACCGGCGGCCCGGTTAATGCTTCATGACGAACAAGTATCTCGTCTCGCGTTTCCCGTGGAGATCCTCTCCGGCCTCTGTTTGGCGGATGTGATACGAGCTGCGCGATGAACGGCGCGATTCTCCTGCGAGTCGGTGATGTGGAAGTCACGGAGAAACAACGTTTCGGGAGATTTCACGCGAATCGATCAAAAGGTCGACGCGCTTCGGACGCTTCGAAGAGGAGAAGACACGTTTCTCTTGTGGTATGAGAAAGAAAGAATTATACGTTGCACATGAGCTGTCGAGGATGCGCGCAGGGATGGTCGGCAAATTGTAAGAAATATCGACGAGCGCCAAGACGCTGGCGATGCTGGAGATTCCATAATCCCACGGACCAATCGGCGTACACCGTGCGGACGGATGGCCACGCGGATGAAGGATGTGGACACGGACAGGTCGGATGGATGGATGGATCCCACAGCATCTTGCTCGCGTACAGTCAATCCTACGCGAAAGTGCACAAAAGTTTATTCGCTGTCACCCCCCGCCCCCGAGCGGCCGTCCATCCGCCCGCATATTCTCGCGCTCCTATCTCCGTTTTCGCGCAGCTTTATATACATTACATAATGATGTTTATCCCGTCGTAGCGACGGGAACAATCGTCCCGTAAGTAAATATTTAACGTTATTTCGCGCAATGTTTCACCCGCTGAAGAGTGCGGAACGAGCAGGAGGAAGAGAGAAGGCGGGCGCGAGGGGTGAGTGGCGTGGGCGGGGGTGGGGGTGTGATGAAGAGAAGCGACCGAGAATTGGATCTGAAGCAGAAACGGGAGCGGGAGACTGAAGGGCGGCGGAGGGTGGCACCTTCGGGGTGAGGAGAAAACGAGCGTTCTCTTGCGTACACCTGGTGTGTGTGTGCGTGTGTGTGTGTTTGCGGGGAGAGGGTGTGAGGAAAGGGGAGGGCCGCGCGTGTGTTGGTGTGCGCGAGCGTTTGTCTTTGGATTTTATTCGAGACGCTGATAATACGCGCTTCCGCCGGGAATTGCGCGATTCTTGTTTTATACGGGAAGGTAAACGCCGCTGTTCGCCATGCATCGAATTTCAATGCTCCCTCGCAGTCGATGGTAAAGCGAGCGGTTCAGCCGGTTCGACAATTCTGGTGGTTGTTCTGGCGGTTCTGGAAAATTTGAATTCCCTCTTACAAAGGACAGAGCGGCGGTGTCGGAAGAACATGAGAATCGTTTAGGATACGCGATAATTTTATTCGCTTGTACCTCTCCGCCTTCTCCCGCCGCCCGTCCGCCCCAGCGTCGTAACGTTCATTGAAACATTATTGTTAAGAGCCAAGTCGAGTCGTGTCGCACGCGAGTGACACTTTGCGGGGATAACGCGACGACAGTGTCGTTATTCGTCGGCGAACTGTGCGCGTTTGCGCAACTTTTGCACCCTAATTAGCCGTCGAGATCGCGTCATCGCGTTCCACGATGCGGCTGCGAATCGCCGGAGATGTTGAAGTCCAGCTGACGCGTCGTTATCGAGAATTGTTAAACATCAAGCAATTAACCCTCTTTTCGACGTAGGAGAAGAGACTTACGTTGCAGATAAACATCGTATTAGCGATTCCGCGTACCTACGTGTGTGTGTGTGTGTGTGTGTGTGTGTGTGTGTGTGTGTGACGTCAGCGGAAATTGCGTTTTATTCCAGCCGCCACCCCGCCGTGGCATGTGTTTTGCGGATCGAGAGTTCGCGATTCCGCAAGCCCGAGGGTCTCACGCGTATCTACCACGCGGCCCGCCGACGAAGAGGAAAAAACGCAAAGTTTCGAGATCCCACGGCCGTGATATAGGCGCGATGATATACGAGCGGCGATAAAGCCGAGACATTGAAAGGCCGCGATCGATTTCGCCTGCTTTCTCGGTCTGCCATTCTTCCGAATGTCGTTGCCGCCGTGCGCGCTCTCTCCCACCGCCTTGGAAATGAATCGCGCGATCTATCGATTCGCAGACGCCGCAGACGCTGCGGACGGCGTAAAAGCCGTGGACGTTCAGCATTCGCGCGTTATCGAATTTATGGGGCGCGGCGCGGCGCGGAGCGGCGAGAGGGGGGAGGGTGGGCGGGAGGGGGCGGGCGGGCGGATGAAAATGAAGAGAACTAGGAGCGCGGATTGAAACTGAAAGAGCATTCTTCGGGCGCCTTGCCGCCGAGAGTGCACGCAATTTTTATGCATTCGTGCCCACGGGAGGGTGAGATACAGCCGCCGCGACGAGAAAGGCGCGCCGAGGCGAAGTGAATTGAGCCTCTCGAAAGTTACACCGTCGTCTCGCGACGTCACGGCCGCCGCTTTTCTCCCTGATTACGTTCCGATCGTCGCGAGAGCGCGAGAACGATACACGGACTCTCCGCCCGGCCAAGGCAGCCCGTCGGGCACGGCAGGGTCAGAGGGGAGCGGAAGTGAGCCGAGTCCGTCGACTCCGTTGGGGAAGAAAGGGGAAATAGGCGGAGAAAGCGGGCGGGAGAATCGAGAGACCGCTGACGTAGCAGTGTCCAAGCCAAATGGCCAAAATGGTCAGCGACCGTCGGTAATGGCCCAATAGACGCTCCTTACATTGCCGCAAGATATTGTTTAGGCTCGCCGTTTCCAGGACTACCTCCTCGCCGCTCGCGACCGATTTTCGATCCCTCCGCCCATTCCCCGCGAACGCGCGCGCGCGCGCGCGCGGCGGCTGCTGCTTCTCGTCGCCGTTCCACGTTATGTTATCACTCTTGTGGATCGTATCGTCTCGATGAGAGAATTTTCCTCGCGGCGAGCGGTAGTTTTCTTTCGCACTACGGCGCTCGTTGGCCGCAATCGCGCGGCCAATCGGCATCTCTAACCTAACCTAAGCGACGGGGGACTTTAATTGCGAGTTTGTATCTTGGAGAGAGAGAGAGAGAGAGAGAGAGAGAGAGGAACGTGGCGAAAATCGTCACGACATGCGTTTGCATGCGTTTTCGATTCGACTGGGGATATCGCGTTTGTGTTCGCGTTGGCGAATTGAGCGGATTAAATGTTCGTTACTGCGATCATTACGCGCGATTTGGATTTAGCCCTAGCTGAAATTTCATCGGAGCGAGGCCATAATTCTTGCCCGTTATATGACTGCTAAAAAGTTGGAATGATGGATCGGGCAGCATCTCACTTGAAAATATCGCCCGGGAGTAAGAAATTTTATTTCGACAGTGATTTGTCCGTCTGGCTGAAAGCTTCCAGGGCCCTCGAGTACTCCTTGTTGGCCATTATAACTTTCTGGCGTCAGGTAGTAATTAAGTCTGCAATAAGGACGAGTGGTCTGCCACCCATTAAGACAACGACGGATCGACACTTTGTGCGGCGGGCGCGCGAAAAAAGGTCGTCCCGTCAAATGAACCGAAAGGAGATCCGATGAAAGAAATTGTCAAAGAGAGGAAATAGGGAGGGGGAGAGAGGCAGTGGAAGTACGCGATGGATGATGGCGAAGAGGATTCCGATACTTCTGCAACGACGGTCGCTTTATCATCGCTTTGTCATAATTACCGCTGGCAATTACGTGTTTTTGACACAAGGCTGGTTCCTATTTTCCGCATAAAAGCGGACTTTTTCGCGGCATGTTTTTAAGCCATAAATTGTCCTGCGAGCTATGCGAGCTTCTCTCTCTCTCTCTCTCTCTCTCTCTCTCTCTCTCTCTCTCTCTCTCTCTCTCTATCTCTCTATCTCTCTCTCTACGTTCCCGTATATCTATCGCACGATAGTGCGTACGATGTATAATACACGAGAGTATGCGTTATTTCTGGTTAATATCTTAAGTCGCAAACACATGCACGAGAGCGCGAGAGCGTCGCCTCACGCTCTTTTATTTATTATCCATGGAGAAGGAGAAGCGGTTCTTATCTGCGCGACTTTTTATTACCAGCGGTGTCACATCTACGAAAGTTTTAGGGGCTCGGAACCGGTTCCAAAAAGCGCTACTTTTCTCAGACTTATTCGAAGCAGTCAGCCAGAAGGACACCGGAGAAGTTTACCGGAATTCGAAAAAATTTACGTTCTCCAATTACTTGGTGACGAGCGTGAGACGGCGTTGCACAAGTGACAATTTATGTTGAAAGAAAATCCGCGCGATACAGGATACTCGTATCTTCTTGTCTCGCAAGGACGACTTTCATCCACGGCTTCTCGATCGTCAGAGCCAAGAGTCTCGCGCTTGATTACGTTAAATTACAGTCGCGCACGACGAATTTATGATGACGATCCTCCGCAACACGGAAAAGTCAATTCCACGTACTTGACTCTCTCACGTCGCGCGCGCGCGCGCGAGAGAGACAGAGAGAGAGAGAGAGAGAGAGAGAGAGAAACGGCGTTCATGAGGTAACGCGATAACGAACCACATCGCGATACGAGAGCATGCTTACGCATACGCTCGCCTCATTTGTTCTCCGGTGCCTCAAGGTCCGTATTTTGAGCGTTCGTCGCTAAAAACGCGCGGCCTTCCGACATATCCGCCAAAATCAGACGATGTTACGTACGCGAGGTTCGTACAAGGACGAAGAAATCTCGCCATCGGAGCCAGCACGTCGAGCGCTCGAACGCGGCCGTCAAATGTTTAAGGTCGAAATGCAGCCCTCAAAATCTCCAGAGCCTCTCCCCGGATGAGATGCGGCCTTTCCTCGCGCGCGGATCTCGTAAAAACTTGCTCGATTCCGCCGGTGTTTCATTGATCAGCACCGAGTCCGCGCGACACAGCCGACAAGGACAGACAAGGACAAGCGTGAGTTACCGGCGAGCACGATATGCTCCCGATGCAGATGCAGATACCCAGACGATGTAACGACCGGGGGGGGGGTGAGGGGGGTGAGTCTGCAGTTAGGCACGGCCAGTGTCTCCGGGGTACTATGGTATATCCGGAATGGTGAAGTTCGCCTGGTAGATTCCCTGTGTGACCCGTCGTCCGTCCTCTCCTTCCACCCTCAACCCCGACGCGCCCTCGCCGCCCCCTCCCGTGCTCCGTCTCCGTCGCTCTCTTTCGCTACAATACCGCGTTCTCCGGAAATTCCATGGAAGTCGAATCTCGCGCCACCCATCCGCCCACATAATTCCAGCAGGCGAGAGCTGTTCGGTTAATATCTCCCGCTTGCTGACACCGTCAAATAAAACATCCCCGGGTCGTCTTGGGGGCGCGGCGGCGCGGGGACGGGCCCGAGGAAGGTGTGTAACCTCCGGTATAGACTCGAGACGCCGGGAGAGGAAATCTCGGTCCTTTATGTACGTACGTACGTATAGATACACCACGCATCATCCGGCTGATTCGGCACTTTTTTCGCGCTCGGAAATAAGTGTGAGGAGGCTGCAGGCGTTTCTCGTTTCGGGTAATGTCGAGTGCTGGAATGGGGGCAGGTTCCGGCGCGAGACGATCCGCGCCGGAGGATTATGCCCGCACTGCCGGGAATGGCGCGTTTGGGGTTTGCGAGCTCTGTGTTTCCACGCTTCGAAGACGAGAAGCCGAGAAGGACGTCCCGTGATGGCCGCTGATGCCGCGTCGGCTTCCGCGGGATACGATTGCGCGACATTCGATTATTGCGCTCCGCGAACGCGATACCGCTCCGGGCTAAACATCGTTACCGTCGCGCGCGCGCGGAATAAAATATCCCGGGTCCGAAGCGACGAGCCCCCGCGAGCAGCGTCAGCCGAAGGGACCTTGCGCTATTCCGAAGCAATTTGACGGAAACCAAGCGCGGACGAAAAGCGACCAGGCTAAAGCGATCCGAATCGCTCTAATCTCAAATAATAACAGCGATCTCTCGCTGCGTGACTACCTCGTCGCTGATCCGTCGAGGTAGTCAGCGCATAGCTGAAGGCAGCGGCCGTCATTTCGGGCATTTGCGTAAAGAGAAACAGAGAGAGATCTCGCAAAAAGAGAGAGAGAGAGAGAGAGGGGGGGGGGAGGGGAGGGAGGGAGGGAGGAGGGAGAGAGAGCGGGAGGAGAGCGCGCGAGGTAGTGGCACAGAGAGTGGCAGAGAAATAGGTAGCGAGAATGCGGGGGAGGAGGGAGGAGGGCGACAGAAAGCTTCGGGGAAGGGGGTGGGAGATTCGCGCATATCCGATGGCGGGAGAGGGCAAGAGGGTGCGAGGGGGTAGAGAGATAAGGCTAACACAGCGAGAGAATGAGAATGAAGGGAGAGACGTTTCCACTATTGATCATCGAGGCTCAGAGTGTAATGCTAATCATGCCCCCTCGCTCGTACCCGTCCTCCAGCGCTAGCAGCCGCACCTACCCCCGGCAACTCCGGCCCACCCGCCACCCCCTCCGTCGATTCTCTCTTACCCGTCCCTCGCCCTGCCGCCGCCGCAGCAGCGTCGTCCCTCCTGTGACACAGAGCCGGCAAGATATCGACTCTGACACCCACGCGACCCATAAGCAACCGGGCTTCACCCCCGTCATTGCCATTTCGTCGAAGATTCCCATAGATCCGGCCGAAGAAGCGGACTTCCCGTTGCAAGAGCACTCGAATTCGTCAATTTTCGTCAATTAAGCGAGCATCGGTAGGTGGCCACGTCGAGTAATAATCGACGATTCCTCCGATCGATCAACAACTTTGGAATGTCTCCAGGACTCGTGAGAAATGAAGGGGCGTGTTTGAATGAACTTTCGTTTCGCGCGAGAAGCTTGTTAATTGCGAATGAAATACCTCGACGGTGCGCTGCGGCAAATAATTGTTTAAACATGCGATTGTACGATACGTTCTTCTTAATCGCCCGTATGATTCTCGTGCGTGTGATTAAAAAGAGAACGCACGCGCACGGAGAGAAACCTCCTCCTAATGAATGGATGAATCTGTGCGGATGTATTTTATTTCTTTTATTTTTTTATTTTATTTCTTATTTCGTACAGAGATACACACACACACACACACACACAGAGGCACATCGACAGATGTCGACACGGAACGCGACTGAACCTCAAATCACATTTAATAAATTGAGTCACGAACGAATTTTAATCGTATACCCGGGACAGAAGCGCTCGTTGAAACCGGAGACGCGCGACTGATACAATTAATTACCAAAGCTCGTAGATATATAGATATATTATACGCACGAGGGCCGGATCGCTGCTCATCGTAGATGCACGCTGCTGCTGCTGCGTCCGCCGGATCGCAACGTTCGCCGTAGCGGTAACGTCAACATTTACCGCCAGCCGAAGGACCAGCGACGCAATTATTAATTTCGCCCGCGCATCCGCCACCGCGCGCTGTCTCCGGCCGCGACGGCGCAACAATATTTGCCGCTCTTTGCAGCAACATTTTTCCGCTTGCCCGTTTTTATTTTCATCAACGGTCGTCAGATCCCGCCTTCATAATGGAACGAGTCGTAAAGTACACTCCTCTCCTCCCCCTCTCCTGCCCCCGCCTCTGCCCCAACCCCGCTCTGTGCTCGGCCCTTTGCATCAACCCCTCGCCGAGCGTCCACGCATTCGCGTCCACACGGGATCGAATTATCCATGTGAATATGTATTGTTTGAACGGAGCATCGAGAAACTATTTCGGTCTCCGAACGATCCAGAAATGGAAGATGAAGGCCGACGTGAGCCATTATGGAAACGGAATTGTGGATTTTACGGCTAATAATTCTTCTTTTTTCTCTCTCTCTCTCTCTCTCTCTCTCTCTCTTTCTTTTTCAATCGCGTTAGCCGTTTCTTGTACAAACGATAGCAAAACGCGTATAACATACGCAGAAACGTGCAAGGTTCCATAGCTCGAAGAGCGGCGCACGAGCGAATCTACGATCAGACTATTGGAAATCTGGATTAAACGCAGATGAAATATTTATCCGTAAATCTATCCCGACGTGCGCGAGCGTGTGTGCGTGTGTATGCAGAGCCATTATACAGAAATGTCTGAGACTAGCACGGCGATCAGAGTTCGGCGGTGTACGCTCGGGCGGACAGGCTGCTCGATCCTCGACTAATGAATACACGCGGTATTAACACCGCAAATAATAAGAAGCCGGGTCGGAAGATGGAAGGCAATATAATAATTACATCAGCATATCGGTAAACAGGAGAGTCAGCAGCCCTCGTCGGCTCGTCGGCTGCGGCGCTTCGTAACTGAGCACACAGCAAACTGTGAACGTGCGCCGCAAAATCCTCCGCGGGATTATTTTCTCCGGCCTAAGATAATGACGGAGCCGAGCGAAAGGAAAAAGGGAAGAAACGACCCCCGAGAAGTTCGAGGCTTGAGTTGAGTAGAACACGAGTAGAAATTGCATCTCCGTCCGAAATTCATGCGGATATGCGACGTGAGGCACGACGACACGAAGTGTCGCAGAGAGAGAGAGAGAGAGAGAGAGAGAGAGAGAGATTATCGATGCGGTCGCGAGAGTCGCGCGTCGATCCGAACGACGAGAAGGAAAAGCGCGCGAATCGGCCGGCCGGTCGGCTCGCTTTACTAAAGAAAAACAATCGCGCCGCGGACGCCTCGCGGGAGCCCCACACACACACGCGCGCGTGTGAGCTTTACGATAGCGAGGGGTGGCACGACGCGGAGAGGAGCACAGTAAGCCCCTAATTTCTCGGGGTAAAAGTTGCCAGCCGTAAGCATCTCCGCGGAGGGGCGAGCCACCCCGCGCGCCGTATCGGGGTGAGTGGAGAAAGGCGCGGGTAGTCAATCGACAAGCGACGAGAGGGAAGAGAGAGAGTTTATATTGGGAAAAAAGGCGAGACTCTCGGGCAGAGCAACAGCAGCAGTAGCAGCAGCAGCAGCAGCAGCCAGAGTGAAACGTTTAAACTTTTTATGAGTTGCTGCGTCGTCGCTCGAGCGAAGAAATTTCAATTTTGCCGCCCACCCTCGCGCTCTCTCCGCGCCGCGAAGGAGCGGCCTTTCGACGGATCCCTTTTTCCTTCCGTCCCCACGAGCGACACCGTCACTTGCCGGGAATTTTGGCACATCCGGCTGCGATATCCGCGCGGTTAATTTGCCTCGACATCTCCTCCGGCCTCGATCTCTCGCATCTCTCCGGCTCCGCATCGACTTGCATAGTCGTCTAATGAGCTTTTCCGAGCCCCCGATCGGGAGCGCGGAACTTGAGTCGGTATGCCGAATAAGAGATTGCACATTGTATAATTGAGCGCGGTCGAAGCGAAATTGAAAGGAAACGCGAATTTTTCATCACCCCCCGCGTTTCCTGTACATTCCTGAGGAAAAAAAAACGCTCGCCCGGAGAACCGGGGAAAAGACTATTCTCTCTATTTCACTAATAATTCATCGGGCTCACATCCTTATTCATCCCTGCGTTCATCTTGATTCATCAAGATTTCAGCGGATTATGTCGCGTCGAACGTTAAGTATGTCAAATAGACATCTTATACTAGTCGGAGTTCGGCTATTCTTACACGACACTTTATCGCACATATTAAATTGCACAAATCTTATTCCGAAATGAATATCTGTATCTGAAATTACCGTGCACGATTGACCTCATCGATCTTCCTCGCCGCGGGTAAGGTAGACTCGTTTCTCCGATCTAGCCAGACACAGGCTACAATTCGACGCATCTTCGTTTCTAACTCGACAGTCCTCGAATATTAGGCAACACGGCTCATATTCCTTTTCTCTTTTAAGCGCAACACCGGATACTCCCTTCGTTTTATTATTTCTGCGAGCTGCACACTCGACAATCTCTCTACAAATTACACGGCGTATCGACCGAAGGCGATGCAAGTCTCGTAGCCCTCGTCGCCCCATCCTCCCCGCCGAGTCATAAAAGTCTTGATGAAGACGTCAATGAATATTTATCCTTTCGTTCCGTCGCAGCTCCATCTCGCCTCGGCAGCCCCACCGACGTGATGGTCTGGGGACGTTCCTTTCTGTTAGGACGAGACATTAAGCGGGCTCGATTGGCGAAGTTTTATCAGCATTTAATCCGACGCCACGTGACTCCCAGATATTCACGTGTTCACGTAGAAACAAGAAGCAAGATCAAGCACGTTACCTCGCTACCTCGCAGCGCGCGTCACATGCGAACTCTCGCTCTCGTTCGGCAGCTCGTTTGTCAGCAGAATTACGTAAACTTTTTTTACGTTCCTATTTAAATGCATACGCATTTAAATGCATAACGCAAGTGAGTTGCGTTACGAGAATATCGTCGTGAGAAAAAGAAGGAAAGGAAAGAAAAGAAAAGAACAAACTCCCGAAAAAAATAATCGATGCTTCGCGCAGGTCTCGCAACGGTGCGCCGCGTCAGGTCTCGCTTCGAAGAGGTGAACATGCCAAGTACGAAGCAACACGTCGTGGGCGAGAGCTTTATTAAAACATGACTCTTGATGCCCGAATTAGCGACAAGACAGTGCAGCACAAAGGCAAGAGGACGACGAATGGAGTGGATGTTCGCGGGTTTGACCAGCAGCAGGCAGGCAGGCCGTCGAGACGCAGGCCGACGACGTAGAAGACGAGAAAAAGACGGAAGCGCCAAAAGGCAGCGGCCCAGACAAACGCGGAAAGGCAGTGTCAGCATTGCGCAGATCCTCCTCGTCGCCGCTACCGCCTACTGCCACCCCCCGTTTTAATATGTTGACGCTCCGTTGGGTTGGCGAGAGGGAGAGCTCGGGGGGACAGAGAGAGAGAGAGAGAGAGAGAGAGAGAGAGAGAGAGAGAGCGGAGAAAGAGGAGAGAGAAAGGGGGAGAGAGAGAGAGAGAGAGAGAGAGAGAGAGAGAGAGAGGGAGAGAGAGAGAGAGAGAGAGGAGGCAGAAAGGAAGAGAAGAGAGAAAAAGTAAAAAGAAAAATATGCCTCGGACAGAATCGCCGGTAAGGGGCGGTCGGAGGTGGAGGCTGCGGCCAGGGGGTGGCGGAGGGCACCCACAGGGTTGGGCATCCCGGGAACGGCACAAACAGCAGCACCAGACGAAAAGAAAGTTTGCCGTGTAACAACAAAAGACGTTTGTTATTGGCGCAGCATTTGAATTGTCTCTGTGTCGGCGGGCCTCCTTATTGGCCGAGCGTCGGCGACGCGACTCCTGCGCTGGTGGGGGGTTGCAAAGGGTGGTAGCCACCCCCACGGCTCGCCACCCAACCCCCACCGACCCCGCTTCTTGCCCCCTCCAGCGGCGCCCCTACTGTGTCCTCGAGAGAGAGAGAACGGCTATACACGCGGCTAAGTGTACCGGCTATCTGGACTACGAAGCTACCCCCATACCGCTCCTACCCTTCTCGATAGTCCTCCCCGGATAGCGGCTGGGCCCTGGGATGACCCTTTCCGAGTCTACCTACCTTGCGTACGGGCCAACCTCGTATCTGCTGGTAACGACGAGGGGGGAAATGCCTCGCAGAATGCAGGCGTGACTCTTATTTAATTTTGCTGCTTGAGCTACCTGCCTGCATCCGGCGCGACCGGCGTTTCGAATTATTACCGAGGAATGTAAGACCGCTTCGGCGGTGGGGGGGGGGGAAGGGGGAAGACTTTAATATCGCCGGTGATTAGCGAGTGGCTGTGGACGCGCACTCGTGACCCTCGCGCTGGGACCCGAACGAGAATCGTTGCTGCATTCACTCCCAATTAACATCGGTTTTATAAACTCGAACGTGACGGACAAGTTTGCGCAGGCAGCGCCGCCGCCGCCGGCAGCCGGCAGCCGGCGTTCTGCGTTCCAGCTTTACGTTCCATCTCTCCTCTGTAAGCCGACGCACTCTCGATTGTGTTCCGTCACAGAGTGCCGTTACCTCGAGCAGCCTGAGAAAGTCTCTCTCTCTCTCTCTCTCTCTCTCTCTCTCTCCGTCTCCGGCGCGACACGCGAGCGCAAGGCGAGAGCGCGATAAAGAATCGTAAGGCCCATTAACATACTGAGGATCCCCTCGACTCATGCATTAATTACGACACGGCCAAGGAATCGTATGCAAATGATAATTACGAAGCGCGCTCGCGAGGCGCTAGGCGAGGCGACGGCTCGTAGATATTCTCTTCTGCTATCGATTCGTCGCCTCTCTCGTATACGACTTCGATCATCGGCTCGGCCGCGCGATTCACGCGCGTTGTCTAACTCGACACAGTTTTATATTTCCGCACCGCCGTATCGCCGTGGCGCGCCGTGACGTCACACGACGTATATCAATGGATTGCTGCTGGAATGCCTCGGCGGTGGACGCGCGCCGAGACACCTACCTAGATTATTGTTAGCAACATCTGCTCCTAACGATTATTCTTGGAATTATGCTGCGAATTTATGGCGCGGCTCGGAGCCCCGTTTTACGAGACGCCTTCGTGTCAAAAACTTCGATCTCGCCGTGTAACTTATGACCTGGCCGTTTAACTTGTGACGATCGCTCGGATCGCTGCTATTAATTAACGTAACGCCGCTGGACGTGATTCCACCTGTTTTCCGACCGGTCGCTCCTCGGCACGATCGATCCGCTTGTTTACGACATTCTTTAGAATGTAATGTGAAGTGATCGACATGCGCTTCGAGCTGTCGCGTGCACGGTATCGGCGTGGCATCGTCGTGTATTTTACGATGAAGCCTCCGAGTGTGTTAACGCAGGGATCTCGAGCGAAGAGCAAATTCTTCTCATTAACACGCACGCGTAAATCTAATTTCAGTTATTCTCTGATCTTATTAATTGAGTCAGCAGTTGCTGGACTTGGGCAATTTAACGTAATGTATTTAATTGATGTGATTAAACGTACTGATCGGACGCATGGTGAAAAAGCAATTTCCCGTCTCAATTCACATCGCGCCTCAACGTCTCGTTATTTGTTAAATATGTTTTACAATTATAGATTTATCGTAGAATATGTATACCCAAGTTTATAATCGACTGCTGTGCGGCTGTGTGACACCAAATCTGCACGACCAAATAATACCCTCATGTTTGATGATTCACCTTTTGAACTCTTGACCGCATGAGATGAGATTTGGCTGGCTCGATCAAATGGCATAATCTGTTTCTGGTATCGGTATATTGAGTGCCATTGAATGACATAAATCAGTATTTGTTGCCTATGGCCAACGGGTAATCATTGACAGATAATATCAGACGTGTCCACTTGATATAATCGAATTAAGCTCGAATTTGGTTACGTTATCATGGAGCACTACTACCATGATTAATCGATGGAAATCGTAATTTTAGATACCACATTCGATCTCACCGTTAAGGGTTTATATTCGCTGGTTAGACATGCTGCGATATTAATTATAGCGTCATACAGGTCGATAGCAGAAATAAATTCCGCGGTAGATGTGACGTGTTCGATAAAAATTTGCATAAAAGTAAATCTCGGTTTGTTCGAGCAAATAGTAGCAATATACGCTGTCCCACCTCCTTTGTATTCGAAAAACTTACTCTCCCAAAAAGTAAAAAAAGAGGAAAAGAAAAAAGAGGCAGGAGAAAAGCGAAATCCTATATTTGATACGTTAAATTCAATAATCAAATAATCGCTGATTTTCGACCTTTTCATCGGACCTTCTATCGAAAATTCTTTTCTTCAAGAAATATATACAGAGACCAAAATTAATTTTAAACACGATTATCCTCGGCGTCCTGTCGTATAACGACAGCGCAGCGGAAGAATAAATAAGAAAAAATCCTTGACGCTGAAGAACGCGTAAATCACGATTGACAAGGCAGGATCGAAATTCAAACGTGATCGATGCGCAATCGGAAACTTGTTCGAGCAAGCATCGTCGCGGAGCTAGGTCCATCCTGTCTGTCTGGACGCAGCGCTTGTAGCGCGTACGCGAAGCTCCGTGTATTCGGATGCAAGTCTAACCCGATCCTTCCCCGTCGCGAGAGAGGTACCGTCGTCGGCAGGGAGTCGGGCGACAGAATGTACGCGTGCACGGCCGCTCATCCTCTCCATCGGCGCTCGCCCACCTGCATCGCTGGGAGAGTGCGTCTACAGCCACCCCAGGCTGCTGGCTCTCGTATCCCTCTCGAGAGAGGCGTGCGCCGCCTCCGATCCCCACCACGTTATCCACCCCTATATCGTCTCCCGCGCTCTCCCTCTCTGTTGCTGCCGCCGTCACATAAAAGCGCTGGATGCGGGGTGAGATGCCCCTAAAAGCTTGCACCACGCGCGAGGTAGTGAGAGAGAGAGAGAGAGAGAGAGAGAGAGAGAGAGAGAGAGAGAGAGAGAGAGAGAGAGAGAGAGAGGAAGAGAGAGTGGGAAGGGAGAAAGAAAGAGAGAGAGAGAGAGAGAGAGAGAAGGTGGGAGAGAGAGAGAGATGAGTCGGGAAGCGTGGAAAAAGAGCTGGTGCAAGGGAGAGAGATGGAGAAAGAGAGGGGAGAGAGACGCGGGGACACAAAACGAAGAGAAGCAGCGCCGAGACAACTAACGGCGCACGAAGCAGCGACGATCGTTGGAGAAGGCAAGAGAGAGAGAGAGAGAGAGAGAGAGAGAGAGAGAGCGAGCGAGCTTACAACTTGCCTCGGGTACTATTGGAGGGGGGGAAGTACCCCCCCGCGCGTCCCCTACGGCCACCCCTACTTTCCTTATCTCCCTACCTTCTCGCCCCGGCACCATCACCTCCCTCTCTCGGTTTCTCTCGCTTACGCTCTTTCTCTCGCGCTCCCCGTGTGTATGGTTAAATATTGCATTATTGTTTTAACGGCAGGGAGGAAAACAGCGCAGCCGGTCGTGCCCGCCCGCAGAGTTGCGCGCATCCGCGCCGCGTGTACACTCCTGTCGCCTCCTCGGCCGGAGTGTCGAGCGACGAGGTATATCGCGGTAATCGCGCCGCGTCGCGTCGCGTTGCCAGTCGCCTTCGTCGCCGTAGCGCTTGTCGTCGTCGTCCGTGAACGCGCTCGTCGGAGCTCGCCAGTAGTCCACCCCCTATTTCCACCCTCCGTCGCACGGCGAGGTATCGCGCCGTGGCATCTCTTCTGCGTTCTACTCGTACAACGCGGCAACGTCCAACGAGATCCGATCGGCGTTCCGCGACACGACCCGCGTGTCTTCTCCCTTCCTCCGCCGCTTCGCACCCCCCCCCTCCCCCCGCCAGAGCCGTATCGCGCGACGTCCACCCCTTATACCGCCGAGAATGACTCCGGAGCCACGTCGCGACCCAGTTGTGTTTCGCGTACTCTCGCGCGTCCGCTGTTTAGTGGATGAGCCACCGCTTGGAACGGGCTGCAGCAGCAACGGCAGCAGCAACGGCAGCAACGACAGCAGCAGCAGCAGCAGCAGCAGCAGCAGCAGCAGCAGCAGCAGCCGCCGTCGCTAGAGATTCACGCGCACCCCCGCAACGTACAAATCCACCCACCCCGCGGCCGCAACCACCGCCTTATCCCGCGCTTTCTCCGCCAGCCAGCCAACGTAGCTGCGCAAGGCCATTCTCGGGGGTGCCACCCCCCGGCTCCTTCCCCTCCCGCCCCCCCACTTCTCTCCTCTTGTACACCAATCCCCTCCTTCTCTCTTTCTCCAGTGTATATGCACCATCTCTCTCTTATTCCGTCCCTTTCTCTCTCCCTCTCTTTTTTTCACGACCTCTTTCTCTCTCTATCTATCCATCTATCTATATATATATATATACATATACATATACATATATATTTCTCTCTCTCTCTCTCTCTCTCTCTCTCTCTCTCTCTCACTCTCTCTTTCTCTTATACTCTTTCTCTGTCACCGCGCACCCCGCATTTGCCACCCCTACACGCTGTACCCGGCATCTCAACAACAAGTACTCGCTACCCGGTAGCATCCGACACAACACAGCAAGTCGCCCTACCACCGCCTTCGAGGCCACCCTCGGAGGCTTGCCTGGGGTGCCTCGCAGCATCGTGGCAAACACGACGTTTCGCCTACTGAGCGTGGATGTCTCGAGACAAACGGGAGATATACCGCGGAACACTGCCGGCGTCTTCTGACACCTTTGGGGTACGTCTCTCCCTCTCTCTCTCTCTCTCTCTCTCTCTCTCTTTTACTCTCTCTCTCTCTCTCTCTCTCTCTCTCTCTCTTTTACTCTCACTATCTCTCGCTCTCTTTCTCTTTGGCACCCCCTCTCCCTCTCTCTCTCTCTCTCTCTCTTCCTTGTGAGCACACACGGATTCATCGGACACACGTGTGTCCGTGCGCTCGGACTCTCTCTCTCTCTCTCTCTCTCTCTCTCTCTCTCTCTCTGTCTGTCTGTCTGTCTGTCTGTCTGTCAGTCAGTCAGTCAATCAGTCAGTCAGTCTGTCAGTCTGTCTGTCTCTCTTTTTCTCCCTCGCATGCTCGCGCTTGCCCTCTCGATCGCACCAAGTGTCCGTCTCATTCCTTTGGCCGGGCTCGTTTTGAGGCGACCTGTCGATCTGCTTTTCTCAGTCTAACGCTTCGCCAAGATCACGCAACGATGTCCGCCCTCCCTGGGCACGACGTGAGCGCGCGAGTAAGAGGAGGGGAGGGAGAGAAAAAATGCAACGAGCTTTTCCCTAGCGACCGGGAGTGGATCCGAGTGATATTTTTGTGCATCTATTCCGCGTGTGGGATCGAAGATCCATGGGGATGATACGCGACGGGGGGATACAGTGGGGACAGTGCGGAGTCATAAGCGCGATCGATCAGTGCGTACCTCTGCTGCGGGTGCACCGAGTACGCGTCTATCGGCGTCCTGTCGATCACGCGGGGAGATACGATCGCGCGACAATGCGACGTAAATGCAGCGATCATCCGAGTGCTCCTGAAGCTCCTAAAGAGAAGGAAGGTACCAGTGCGAGGATTTAAGCGTCTGAAGCGCGACTGTTAATAACGCGACTGTCGCGAAAGCACCGGTGACAATGACAGCCTACCTAAGCGTAAATGTTGCGCACACGGCAGACACGTGATGAGGAGGCACGTCGACCTCAACGCAAAGTGATATCATTGTGTCGTGTGAATATTTCGAATTTCGTGTATCGTGTATCGCGGAGAGACGGTCCACACCGGTGGACGAACCTTGCCGGTCAGTCTGCTACGCACGCAGGACGACCGATTGATCCCCCATCTCTGGTCGGCACAGGGTGCCCAAGGGAGAAACTCGCGGAATTCGTCAGCGCGGAACATTTATACGCGATCGCGCTCGTTAGCTGCGCGGTACGAGGCGCAAATATCAAGATAAATACAGTGCTGAAACGGCACGCTGATAAATACCATGGTAATAAATGCAGCGGTATCAGTGAAGCGCAATCAACGTTTTCGATGATATTATAGCCCGAGGCGCGACCGCGCCGGCCTGAAATCGCGCGAGTGCTATCAAGCGTCGTGTCAATTTGTAGCAACAGCGATCGCGGGACAATCAAACAGGTGTGTGTAAGCATAAACTCGCCGAAACGCGCGAAAGCGTCGTCGATACGACGTCGTCCCGCGGATTCGAGGCTCTCTCGACGACCGGCGGCGGTTAAAACGAGCGACTTAATCTTCGGCGCGGGGCGACACGACGGTAATGCAAAGCGGCCGATAATGTCTCCGGCGTGTTACCTTAAACACGACGTGACTTAAGGCGCAATATTTATAATCGCGACCACCCTTCGTGATGTGTTACATCACTTCTTCTGTAAACGCGGCGCGACGTGCTATTTTCGAAACACGGAGAGGCTGGGCCTACGTGCGAGGCAACAAAGACGTCTCGCGCTCCTGTGTGTGCGAGAAATACCGTAAATACTTACTCACGTGCTCGTCGAGATACCGTAATAATTCACGTTTGGCGAAATGTCAACCGGGGTAAATCGGACAGATTCCGAACTTGAGAGACTCAGGCGTTTCGAATCGAATCTTTTCTTTTTCCTTCTTCATTTCGGGGACACTTGTTCTGAGGGACTTGTGACAGACATCGCGAGAGATCGATTTATATCCGCTGCGATGTATAGCTCTGCTGTCGTTAATCAGCAACGTCAACAACGAAACGTCATTTTGCTGTAGTAATTTTCACACGCTACGAGCCGTGGAAGACGCTTGAGACTCGCACACATACAAAAAAATACAACCTCGTTCTCTCCGTCGCGGTCCGTTATTATCTCGTAAAAAGAGCCGTCAATTATATCAGCAACCCGATGCCATTATTTCCAGCGCGAAAAATTAATTTCCTCTAAGTGCATCCATTTAATCGACGAAAGTATTGTTCCGCTTTATCTTGTTTCACGTTCGCAAAGCCGCGTGGTACACGCTGACAAAGGGGAACGCAGTGTTTACGCTTTATCGTCGGCCAAGCTGTTTTCTTTATCGATCGCGATTGTTATCGGGTCATCTTGCAGGCCATTGCTTGCAATTGCATCTACCGAACTGCCGGACGTGCCTATTCCGTAAAAGCCCCTCGAGTCTCGAGCTGGGAGCCTCTCGCGACATATAAAACTTTCGATTCTTCCATTTCCGAACGGTATCATCGAATGCAGCCGGGAGCAGTTTATGCGGATTAAACGTCGCCTCGGAATTAATCGAAGCCGATTAAATATCGAAAATAATAGTCGCGAGGGCGGAGTCGCGACTTGCGATCGAAGTTGCCTCGGGGGAGGGGGGGAGGGTTGAGGAGCGACTGCGACAAATCGAAAATAACTATGAATAATAGTGAATTTCGAGGGAGACAGCAAATGTATGCCAGCTCGCGGTAGAAGCGAGCTTGGACGTCATTTGGAGGATCATTAAGACGATTACTGGGTAGAAGCAAGTCCAAATTACCCAAGTTTTTCGAGACAATGATCGAGTGGAGCGGGTGAAACGCTAATATCAGCGTGAAGAGCGCGGAGGAGAGATCGCGCCGAATAATAATAAATTAGACCAGTTATCAACATCTATCTCTCTTCGTCATCATTCTTCTTGCTCTAACGAGCGAGAGAGCGCATGATGACTGATGTACGCTTTCTTTCCTTCGCTACAATTCCGCGCGGCTCGACTAGGCCTAGGCTCGTGAATACAAAATGAGAGGCACGGAATGGAGAGAACGTGCTATTCTCTCTGCGTGTGTTGTGACCAAGCTGCTAAAATTGTCCCGGTGAATTTTCACAGGCGCGCGAGTCCGCCGCGAGCGAACGAGCGAGCTGCTGAGCGCGACTACGCGTCTCGCAGCAAACGAGTGCTTGAAAGTTCAGCGAGTGTTGTAAATTATTATTATCCAGGGCGCACTCTCAATCGCACGTACGTCGCGATTCCTCGGCCAAATATGTATTTTCCTTAAAGCGCACGATCCTTAACGGGGGGGATTTCCGCCATCAGACAGGAATCATCGAACATTTTCCCATTTGAGCCTGTCTCATTGTTCGAGCATTTACGCGACCCAACTTGTACATCGTACGTCAATATCGTGCCGTTACGCAATATCGAAGTACCATTACGCATTGGCGTCGCCGTAGAAATTCGCGTGGTCTCGCGAAAAACGCCGCCTCCATCGGCGCGACGCGGCCGGCAAGTGCGTGCTATCATGTCGGGCGCGTGGCACGCACTGGGGATAGCCGAACGCATCGTTGTGTCGGGTAGTATAGAGTGTATCGTCGGGCGCCGACGCTTCCGTCCCTTGGCCCTCCACCCCACCGACGCCTCGCCGCGCCTCGCACGTTCCATCCCCGCCGAAACCGCGAAACCTCGAAGCTCCACGCTGGAAAAGCTGTAAGCTCTCCTACCTGCTCGACAGTCGCGTGGCCACCGCGCCACCGTGCGCACCGCCAAAGTATCGCGAAACATCAGCCGACCGGGTTAACCGCGAGCTGCATCTCCACCCCCCCCCCCGCGCGGAGGCGGATTAACGCCGCGTCGCGCAAAACGCATCGCGTTCGCGGCGCCGCGAACCGCAAAATGCGATTGCACGCATGCCGCGCGCGCGTGCCGGGGCGTTTCTTACACACGTAGCCCTCGCGGCTTCCGGCCACGCCGGAAGCCAATTGATTTTCCCCGGCGTGCTCTCGCGTAGTGCCTTTCGCAGCGCGAGCGCTTCTTGCATTAATTAAATTTCGGGGCCCACGGACAGAGCGAACCGGCGCTAATGAATGTCCTGCCGGTCGCGGATGCTGGAGATTAACGGTTCCGTCTTTTCAGCCCTCTCTTTCTCGCTGTGTCGTAGCGCGATCGTCGCGCTTCGGCGATTTTACCAAGCGTATTTATCACTGATCATGACTCATGACCCGCTGATAAAACGAGGACGACGGCACTTCTCGCCGCGATACAAGGACTCGTCGCTCTTTTTCGCTCACCGCTTCGCGTCCCTTACATTCCTTATCATTGAAGTAATTTCTGGCAGATTCCTTGCGGTTCCTTCGCGAGCAAGCAGCCGAATTCCGCGGGCTCGATGATACTCGAAATACTCGAATTAGCGGCACGTAATTATCGCAACGATTATCCTTTCGTAACGCGATTCCGCATAAATCCGGATACATTCCCGCCTTTCAGAGGTTTCTCTTATTCACGGTAATGCGTCTTGCCAACGGAGGAGCAAAAAGCCGTCGCGAGAATAGAAGCGAGAAAGAAACAGGTCCGCCTCAATTTTCATTAGCCCATATACATCCAGCTGTAGCGCCGTGGACAGCAATCGCGCATTTATTCGACATTGATATGACGTGTGAATATTAAAACATAAAGTATCGCCTCTAAATGTTCATCGACGTGGAAACTGCCGCTTCTGAATAATATACGGTCCTATTAAAATCTAATTGCATTACAGTTCGCTGCGCGCGGTGCGTCATTTTCGTGCAAACCGAGATTATCAAGCCGGCTAATTCTATATGACACACGTGTCTCAATTACTTCGTTATTCATTTAGACATTAATGCTTCGATTTTAATTTAGATTTAGAGAATGCTGACGCGCCTGCGCGCTCCCTCCAACGTAGGAATAAGTTGCTCCGTGGGGGGCTAATATTAGCAGCGACGGTATAAATTCTGATGTCTGTTACCCCACAGGGCAGCCATTAAAAAAAAAAAAGGAAGGAAGGAAGGAAAAAGGGAAAAAGAAAAAGAAAAGAAAATTTCACAATCTCCGCGCTTTTCTGAGCGACCGAGCGGGGCCGGACCGTTAAAAACGCCGCGCTAATTTCTTTTTCTTCTTCCTTCTTTTTTTTTTTTTCCCCGCAAAATCAAAAGGAGAGGAGCACGAAGGTATAATGTGCGGAAGTATTATAAATCTCATACGAGCCGTTATCTTTCGCGGGCAGCGGAAAATATGCGGCCATTCGCGTAAACCGTATACCTTTCGGAATTGTTCGTGAAATATTACTACATCGTGCGAGCATGTGGAATTTACACAAGCAAATTACACTTCGGCTGTATGAAAGCGGTAATTATAAATCGGCCACTAAAAGCAGGAAATTTATAGGAAGGGTTACGACGGCTGAGGGCTGAGAAAACGCCGAATGGCGGGAACGACCGGGCGCCGGCTACAAAGCCCGGCCCAGGAATATCATAATTGTGAATTAACAAGTTATACGGCGCGCGCTAGAGAAGAACATAATTAAAAATGCGGCCGGCTTGTCGCGCGTCAGATCGCACGCGGAAGTCTCTCTCTCTCTCTCTCTCTGCGCGGACGAGGAAAGCGTCGAAACGCGAGTCGTATTAATGACACTCTCCGTGGCGAAGCGCGATCAAATTCGCCGCCGCGCGGCGGCGGACGATTACGATACAAATTATCGAGAGTTCCCGGCAAGCGTCCGTGTTTGTTCGCCTGAATGAATCCTGCGCGACGCAAGTCGCGCGACGCACTTAATCCCGCGCTTGTTCGCTCGCGAGCGCTTCCGCGTCGCGCCCGCCGGCGATATCTGGCCATCCGTATTTATTCGCAGCGTACGCGCGAGAGAGGTAGAGAGAAAGAGAAAGAGGGAGAGAGAGAGAGAGAGAGAGAGAGAGAGAGAGAGAGAGAGAGAGAGAGAGACCGGCGACAGACAAAATATCGAGACGCGATCGTATCGATTTCTCGAGACTATACATCGTCGTCTAAATCCACGAAGGATTTCGTCTGACGGCCGGCTGCTACTGTCACACTTCTCCTACGCGCCGCGCGTCCTCGCAGGCTATTTGTTTCGGCGCATCGTGTATTGACTCTGCAGCAGCGACCGGTAGGCGTCGCGGGCGATAATATATCGACAGCCCCGGGTGATATATGCTCCGGCGGAGTGAGCGGCTGGAGCATACAGAAGAAAGACTCGTCTCATAAAGTATAGGGCGATTTGTCACGGCAGTTTGTGATGCGACCGGGAGAGAATAATCCTCTGGATATCATCTAGCGCGCGCGACTACCACCGCCACCACCCACCCTACCTCGGCGATTCTCTCTCTCTCTCTCTCTCTCTCGCTCTCTCTCTGTCTCACCCCTGCGAGCGCGCGCGCGCGCGCGCGCGCGAGCGAGCGAGCTTCTCGTCCCCCTTCGTTCTGAGAGCGGATTACGTCCGACCCGCGTTCTTCGTTAGGGACGCGCGCCTCCCCGCATAGCGATTAATCGTACCTGATGCCATTTTCGAAATCGGCACGATGCACTTCGGGCTTCAATAATTCCCCGGGTCTCGGGTGTCTCGGAATCCTTACGAGTGTCTCCGGTGACACCGCCGGAGCGGAGCTTTTAATAAGCGAGGCTTTTAATAGCGACGAACGTTTGTGCCTCTCGGATACAGAGAGGAGCTTTGGCAATTTCGCTTTTCACATCGGACGTCGCGCTGATGCTGCCTATCGTGTGTTGTACTTGGAGTGTACTCTGGGCGCTTTTGTTTATCGTGTGTCCGCAAATTGCACGATACTTATGCAGGTTTCTCCCTCCCTCTTCTTCTCTTCATCCCCTCTCTGAAAATGTCACTGTTTTCGTCAGGACATTCAGTGAATCTGTACAGCAATTCGTTTGCCGCTACTATTGCTGCTATAATAAATCATATTATAGGCAACCTCTTGCATATTATCCTTAAAACGAGTGCTTGGTTCCACGGTATATGTTAGCGCCAAAGTCGATAGATTACTTGGCTGTTGTCCAGTAAGTTTGTGGCTCGGATGATTTGAGTGTGTCGTTTAGCCGTCGCTGATAATGCTCGCTGTAGCGCGCAGTAGTGGAGATATTCGGGTCACGACGAAGTGCGTCGTTTGACACGAAACATGACGCCTCGGTTAGTACCGCAATGATATATTGAATTCTTCGTGAAGTTTCGATAACGGAGGTGCAGAGGACGTAGCCGTAGCGTAGTTGCAATACTTGTCTGGTCGAGAGGAAGAATTAACGTCCCCTGGTCTGGTCAAAGGATTCGCGTTCTTTCTGCGCGAACCATCCGTACATTGTGGGAGATTGCAAATGAAGGCAAACAAAGCTATAATAGGATCTTTGTACAAGCGTGTACAAGCGCGCTCGCGTGAAAAAAAAAGAACGAGACGATCTTTGATCCGCGCTCGCCTCGCGCGAAGTGCGCGCGAAGCCGTTCCTTCGCCACTTCTCGCGAGAGTCCGAGAGACGATACGTCTCGAAGTTCGAGTATCGCGTAACCTCCATCTGAAGGACTTGAAATCCCCGCCGATGATAGCGGCGATGACTCGATACTACCGTCCGCGGAAGCGCACTTGGCGCGATGCGCGATGACGTTTCCTTCCCGCTCGTGAAACCGCTCTCTCGCGCAAGCGAGCGTACACATATAACCACGTTTGAACGTTCAAGTTTCTAACCGAGCTTTCCCCTTTGTCGGGATCGCCACGAGTATGTGTCGGCGCTCAGGGTCGCGGAAGCGCGACGTCGGGGGTTGGCCGTAGCAGGAAAAGTCTTTAAAAGGGCTCTAGGAGCGTAGGTAGGACTGACTGAGAGATAGGTGAATGAGTACGTGAGTACATATTTGTTTAGTTAGAAGCACTCGCTCCCTCCGTCTTCCGCGTTGGTCCTTTGTCTCTGTTTCTCTTTTTCGCTCTCTTTCCATCGCACCCCATGCGTCTCTCCCATCCCTCCTCTTTCTCTCTGCGTCTTCCTCCCCCCTCCCTCCCTCTCTCTCTCTCTCTCTCTCTCTCTCTCTCCTCTTCTCCCCTCCCCCCCCTCTCTCTCTCTCTCTCTCTCTCTATTCGCAGCTTGTATCTCCATCCTCGTTCTCCCGTTGCTTTTTACCTGTCCCTCCGCTCCGGTTGCCGCTTTTCGCGATGTCCGCGATGAGCCGGATGAATGGACAAAACGAAGCAACGTAACACAGCCACTTCCCCTCTTCCGCTCGTTCGTCCCGTCTGCCCGTTTCCGGAAATCTGCTTGATTCGTCGCGATAATGCGTTCAACGTGCGAGCTGCGCGCGAGAAGACGCGCGTACGTATCTAGAGCGCGCGCGCGCGCGACGAACGTGGCGCATACATGATGGCCCGCGCGTAAAAGGGGAAGAGAGCTACGCTGTAAATCGCGCGTGATTCACAAAGAAGTTCCAGGTCGTGCCTCGGTCGTTCGCATACGCGGAGAGAATACTTTTGGCAGAAGTAAGCACATTCCCGGAGGGGCGGCCGATATATAACGGGGGCTTTCCTTCGTGCGCAGCCACGTTTTTCGCGCCGATACTCACTTCGCTGCGAACGTCGCGTCCGGCCGTGACACGTACAAGAGAAGTGGCTCACGATATTTTGCGGACTCCTGATGGATTCGCGTGACCGGCGAATTTTCGAGCAGAACGTCACCCACATGTGTGCGTGCGTGCGTGCGTGCGCGCGCGCGCGCGCGTGAGACGAGGATCGGGAGGGTGAGGATGGTATAAACGACAAACGGAGCTCCACGCGCGGCCTGCGCGCCCATATGTGTGTGCCTTGATCGTGGGCGGCGCAGGGTGGCGGGGGAGGATCAGGAGGTCGGAGAGATGTAGGAGGGTGCGTCGTATATCGATACTCGCACGGTCGAGTGTTTGCAGCGATATTTGGTCCATTTCCATTTGGCGCACGTGGCGCGTTTACGGTTCACACCTCTTACCGCCTCACCCTCGCGCCGGCCACCCCCGCCAGCCTCCCAGCCGCCCCTGCGCTCGCCCATGCCACCCCCGCGTAATGGACACGCAAGGTGTCGGCGACTATGCAAACGAAGCCTCTCGACCTTATGGGTGGAGGTTTATGGGTGGGCCGAAGGGAAACGTAATTGTCCGGCGAGCGTTTTTCTTGCAAATTTTCGGCCGCTTTTTTGCGCCGCTAATTCCGATGCGCTCCTGATGTTTCGGACAGTCGCGGCTAATATTTCCACGGAGATCAACGTGAGAGACGCGATTAAAGGGAGATCGCTTGGGAATGTGCGTACTCGAGAGATTTCAGATGTCACGCCCGGTCGTTAATTGACAAGAGGCTAGAATATTTGGAACATCAAGACCGTAGAGCGAAAATGTGCTCTTTCGAAGCAGAGCTTAGAATTGGACGGTCGAATTTGACGCTCAGCTGATACTCAGGCCGGTGCTGCTCGGATCGATACTTTTATTTCTATGAGAATTTAGTTCGTCGATAAGGGTAATTCATCGGTAGATGAAATAGTTTCGTAAAGTCCTCTCCTCCGAGAGACCCGTGCTCTCCCTCCCGATGGTCGCGCAGTTAAATCAAACAAGAGAAAAAGGAAACGTCGAAGGAAGCAATAAGATCTTGATCGTGGACGGAAACACCGTATTGATTCGCCCGCGACGTATATACGTGGGGTGTACACGTACACTCCGGGGAGTGTCCGGTGTGAAAAAAATTTAATATATCCAAATATATCACAGAGCAGCAGCAGGCGACGATCGGCCATTCAGAAGTCCATAATTTGATATGCAGCGAAATCGAGCGAGAAAGCAGCGAGATGGGGTGGAAATGGTTTTTAGGGTGAGCACCAAGGTGAGGAAGTATGGAAAGAGGGGGCGAGAGAGGCCGTAGTTACCGATGGGATGTCCCGAACAGATGTGGGCATTATTCATTACGACTGACCAGCGGGCTTCCTTTAACGCCTCTTCTTCGTCTTCGGACGGAAGAAGACGCGCTGCCTCTCCTTGAGTGTCCGAGTTGGACAATTTGATCTCAAGAAATAACACGCAACCAAGATTCGCGAAACACTGTTTTCCTTACATTCCTTACATTCATGTTCTTCCACGCGAACCATAAAAGTTCATCCTCCTATCTCATTCTCTCTCTCTCTCTCTCTCTCTCTCTCTCTCTCTCACTCTCCTCAAATATACTCTCCGCTCTTCCCGACGTAACGGCGTCCACTAAAGGGGTGGCCATCCTTCGCCGGCCGGCCCTTGGCTTTATGGCTTAAACAAAACTTTCCTATATTACAAGTCCGTGAAATATGAATAGCCGGCGAAAGCGGGGCGCTACTCCTCGAGCGGAGTAGCGAAGGGCGAGGGGAGTAGGGGCGAAGGGTAACGTGTGCGCCGGTGGCTCCGTACGGTCGTCGACGAACAACGAACAGCGAGCGAAAGGGCGGTGGGTGTCAAAGGGGGTGGATCCGGTCACTTGCCTGCCATTAAGGGAGCCGCGCACTGCCGCTGGCAAACCCAATTTGTTATCGACTTATTGGCCAAATTACTTACTATTACCGCAGATTTATTTCGCATATTAGTCCCCGGCTACGCCCACTCGTTACGTCTCCATTAATTACCGTCCGCGCGGACGCCCGCGGCGTTTTGAGCGACGCGCGAGTGTGCGCGGGCTAAGCCGTTTGAAAGATTCCTCGCGATTTTCGTTAATCTCCACGCGCGCGCGCGCATGCGCGACGCCACATGTCGTTGTTGACTCTGTGCCACGTCCGTCCTCAATCATTCACGCTGCCGCCTGACGCCGCTGCGCACTGCTGCGTTTCGGAGCTTAAGACACTAATCGGTGTGATTTTCGCAGCTCAGCCTGTCTCGCATTACCGTCGCCACGCTCTATCCTCGGTGTCTAACGAGAGTGTCCAACTCCCTGAAATTCTTCGATAATTCTCTAGCGTTTTTGGAAATCGATATTTTTCCTATTTTGCCTATAATCGCGCGCGATTATATCGATGTTCCGAAACCGAGGGAACCTCCACCTGCCGCTCAACATCTGTAGTGTTTTTTTCTTTCTTCTTAAAAATCTTTTGACACGCTGCAAAGACGGCGGTATAATCTGCCGTCTCTTGGTCTCCTTGTGAAATAAAATCGCAAACTTCCGGCTGCTCGATACCGGCGAGAATCAGATCGGCGAGATTTCCGAGCGACCCTTATGTTTGCAAATTCCTCGATAACTCGCGAAGCCGTTCGCGACTGGGATTATGATTCCCACGGAAACTAAAGTGCTTTGGAAGGAGCCGATGTAACGTCCTGGAAATTCCACAGAGAGGCGCTCTTTACACACGAGCTCGCCCTCTCGGGCTGAACATACAATCAACACACGAGTTTACCTTGAGTATTTTTCAAAGGACGACACCGCGCCGCGTCGAGTCTCTCAATATCGACAAACCGCACCGCCGCCGGCGGGGGAGGCGAGCGGTTATTCTGTAAACAATACACACGGCGACATTAACGCGGCCGACCAAACAAACATCCGCCTTCGTTTTCTTATCGTGCAAACGCGCGCACGACAGGCCCATCCGCTTCTTCAAAAACGCAATTGCTGCTTCACGATCGAAAGATGGAACTTTCGAGAAGGAAAAAGGGAGAGAGAGAGAGAGAGAGCTATACTGATCTATAAATTATATTTAATCTTCGCGTCGATATGTAATCAAGTAGAAACATTATTTGATACACGTTTGTGAAATTGGACGAGAAACGTGTGTAACTCGAGAAAATATTTTATATTATAATGCTCAACAAAATTATATTCACTTCGGAAAAGGATTATAATGCGGAGAAATTGGACCGGATTTCGGAGGATTTCGGTCATAAAATACAGATTGTGAAATAATTTTATTATCCGTCGGTCCTAAGTGAAAAGTTTGAATGAGAATATTATTTCTGTTGTAAAATACTTGCGGTATTATAATATTTCCCCATGTCGATTAACAATTATTATCCGTGACTTAAAAATATACATCGACGTGAGCGATTGCAAACTGCTGCTTACTGTTTTATTAATAATCGCCAAGTTGCTCTCCGAATGGGACTCCACGTTGATCTCGATGAATTATGAAGCCATCCGCGCGAGTTAATTCGGCGTCTTCTTAGCCCGTTATCGAAAGGGTTGACGTAGGAAAGGGTCTGTTACGGTCGAAGGATATACTCAAGTCGCCAGGAGGACGATAAAATGCGCCACGTGTTACTCGGCACTTGATATTCATGCACGTTCGTCCGTAGCACGTCGAACCTCAACTAACGGATACCCAGCAATCTAATAAAGATAAAAAATAACGTCGACTCCTGCTCTATCGAGCGATTCGCACGGACGCCGAGACGCCGATTCTCCCCCGCGCGCGTTATATTGAAAAATATATATCTCTACCCAAGCGAGACGCGCGCTGACCCATCCGTAGGCTGCATATAAACTGCCCCCTTATAGAATCTGTGAGCGACGTCTTTAGGGGTATTAGAATTCTCGTATACTCACTGCCCTCCCCCTTTCGCCTTCTCTTTTTCTCTCTCTCTCTCTCTCTCTCTCTCTCTCTCCTCTCTCTCTTTCTCTCTTCCCCTCTCGTCTACATCGTAGGGGTGAGAATGATCTATTAATTATTTCGCTCTACTTTTTACAATTTACCTGCCTAGAATCAAGCATTTTCTATTTAAATTTCTATTTAAAAATCTTTCTATTTCTATAATTTATTTCTATTTAAAAATCTTGACTCCTATTAATAGGAGGAACTTTTGTTTTATACAGAAACTTATGCAAAGCACCGGTCAATCGAGTGAGAAATGACCGAGTGCATGTGCGAGCAGTGGTACAATGTGTCGTATAAATGTGCCGAAGAACGATAGTGATAAAATTGAGTATAAATCTTGCCGGAGAAGAGGAAAAGGCGCGAAGTTGAGAATTACTTCGCAACGTGCGCCCTCCATCGAGACAAAGCGTCGAGATATCTCGCTAAGTAGTTTGGGTCACGTGCGGGATCGATTCGATAACGGCCTAAATATTTTTACTTAAGCACCCTGTTGGGACCAACGGCCGTTCGGCTACCTCCATTCACGTCTTCATCATTTTCTGTCCCGTTAGAAACAAAGTCCACTCTTACCCCCGCCTCGGGGTGACAAAGTGTCCGGTCGTGGAGTCAAATATCGATTGTAAACGGGCGAGACGTTCACGCGTACGCGCGGAAATTTCGGAGATTCACGATTAAAGGCGCTCCGCCTCCGATTTCTCACTGTTTCTCGGAATATCAGCGCGTTTGCACGTAATGAGATTTTCCGGCAGATCGCTCGCCGGCGCGATCAGTTCGGCAGCGATGCTGATTGAATCGCACTTAGAAAGCTAGAAATGTGCTAGAAATATCGTCATGAGGAGATCATATAATAAATCAAGCTGACAAGACTGAATCTCATTTGAATATCTACGGCGATACGTGCACTCGTGCTGAGAGAGAGAGAGAGAGAGAGAGAGAGAGAGAGAGAGAGAGAGAGAGAAGGGGGAGAAAGAGTGATGCTCTTTAAACTTTATAAACCGTGATATTATTTATTTCGTGCTTGTCCCTTTTTTCTCGATAACTGCGTGTAACGCGAGTTTTTTCTGTTTTTCAGGTGAGCTTGTTCTCGAGAATTTCCAAACCAATTTCGAAATTTTCTGCTTTTTTGGACCCGTAGGTAAGCGAAGAGAATAGTTTAAAATATCAATCATCGCGCGATATAGCCATCGTGATCGAGAATTGTCCAGCTTGCTCAACTTCTCCAATCGCACACGAGGCAACGCACACCTGTGCTTTATAAATTAATATTTCCGGTTTATATCTTTGCAACTATCTATGCGCAGGTACACAAGAAAGTGGCCGTTGCTTCTTCGCGAAATAACGCATGTCAGGCAAGCGGGAAAACACGCAGTTGCCGATAAATTACCGGACCGGTCGTCTTGTTGATTCCGCGCTCGTTCGGAAGCGCGATTTGCGACATCCTTGGTCTTTATCGCACACGTAGGAGCGCTCGAAAGTCGTATATACGTAGAAAGGGACGGTGTGCCGCCTCTCGAGACATTTGAGGGTGCTCGAGGAAACAGAATATGGAGGGCTGGCGGCGGGAGAATCCCGCTACAAGCGGAATAATGTTTATAACGCGCCGTTCCGATGGAATTCGAAATTTGTTACCTTATCGACCATAATTTTCCGGAATCTACACACGAGCGGCTTCCGCGGACTGTGCGCGACGTAGAGCACCGGGGGGAGGAGGGGGGGATGCGAGTAGTTTCGGCTACCGGCCTTCCCCCATACCTTCGCCACCCCTGTATCGAAAAGCGCTGCGATTCGACGCGTCATCCCCGCGCCCGATAGCATCATCCGCGTGGCTCTAAAATTACATCCCTTCCGCTTTCGAGGGTGCGGTATCTCACATCGGTGGTGTGCCTTAATAAATGTTTGAGGAGTGACTCCGCAACTCGGTGTCTCTTCCTCCCTTTCTTCTTTTTCTTTTTTATTGTCGCGCCACAGAGAAGATGTATCGCGAAATTATCTGACGACTCAACGACGGTAATAACTCCGATTTTCGAACGGTATTTTCAACAGCACCGTTCTCCGCTTTCTTCGCCGACTCGTTTGCTTCCTCCGCGTGTGCAAGGGACGACCTTCGGCTTGTCGACATTCTCTCTCTCTCTCTCTCTCTCTCTCTCTCTCTCTCTCTCTCTCTCTCTCTCTCTCTCTCTCTCTCTCTCTCTCTCTCTTTCTCTCTGTATATTTTACGACGACGCATCTCTCACCTCAGCACTGCAACTATCTTCGCGTTAACACCTTTAAGAGTGTTTTTATCGCCGCGAGCACCGCGAAGCATAACGTCGAGTTCCCGACGTTGCGCGTCGTCGCATAAACTTTTCAACGGCGTGCGTGCGAAAAAGCGCGAGTCGTTCGACTCGCAATGAATGATAAGACGTCGAGGTGCATCGCGTCCCGCCGCCTCGCCCCTTCGTCGGCCGGCCCGTGGCGAGAGGGGTGCCTCGCGTGAAATAAGAGACACACGCGCGGGCGCATTATGCGAAAAATATGGTAATAATATTGCCGAGGCCAAGCAAAACAGCCCCCTGCATATGAAACACGCGCTTGGAGGTCGCTCCTGCGCGACCGCTCCGTCCGTCTTCTCCTCTCCTTCTTATTCATCTCGCCGCGCGCCTTACGCGACTTCGTCGCGCGGCCGCGTTTCGCGTTTACTCCTTTTCTCTTTTTCAAGCACCTCATCTGCCGCGATGTCGAGAGCGCGCCGCCGGCACCGCCGGCTGAATACAAATGCGGCTTCCGTGCAGCCGCGAACGGCCGGGCGACGGCGACGCAATTCTCGGCGAATTAGCGGCGAAAAACAGAAGCGCGAGGAGCGAGCGGGAACGTGATTTACGCGGCGCCGATTTAAGAATCTCGCGAGCGTATCCGGCAGTCTCTTCGCCGGTCAGGTGTCAGCTTGGTAAATCTCGCGAGTGCGGCGCGTTTTCCGATGATCGGCAACGGTGAGATCCCTCGTTTGATTCGAGCGTTCGGTCGACGGAATACCTGAAGCTGCGCAGCCTCGGATCATTGTCAAGTTATTCACGCATCTCTTTATAAACTCGACTCGCCGGATGACAAATATTCAAACCGAAAATATTTTCTGGAAATACCGGTCTAACAATACCATTTCCTCCAAAAGAGACGTCACCAAAATTTAATTTCATTATGTCCGTCGTCTCACGGAAATCAAATAATCCTCGCGTTATTGATAGTAAACTGATTAAACTAAAGCGGTATAATATGATATAATTTGAAAATGTGACGTTCTCCTTTCTGTAGGATCTCCTCTCTCTCTCTCTCTCTCTCTCTCTCTCTCTCTCTCTCTCTCTCTCTCTCTCTCTCTCTCTCTCTCTCTCTCTCTCTCTCTCTCTCTCTCTCTCTCTCTCTCTCTCTCTCTCTCTCTCTCTCTCTCGCGTTCGGAGGGATTCAGAGAGAGGAAGAGAAATCGCGACACGTGTCCGCAAAGATGCTTTCGTGTCTTTGTTTTATTCATGCATTATATCGCCTTTGTATCCTTTACGTATTCCTTTACATATTTGTCTACACCCTCTTCTACCTCATCCCGATGTTAATATTCAAGGCGGCAAACGAAATGAATATTTAACGCCGTAATCGTTTTAACCCTCTGCTACACTATTCAATTTTTGTGTCTCGTCTACAAGTTGTACGTGTAATATACAATCCAAGTAACCAAATATATTCCGTCGACATCGCTTACGTCTGAAAAACAGTTAATAAATTCACCTTTCAATTATAACATAATTCGGTCAACCGCGCGCTCACAATTTAGACAGAATTCCCCGGAAGGAAATGATCGAATCGGAAAAATCTTTCTATAAGTATGCGCCATTACGTACTTGAGAATAAAATCTATGCTGAAGATACATATATATCTGTATCTGCATTGTGCATATATTTTCATCGTAAATTGACGATGCGCTGCAATATATATGACGTGCGATGCGCTGCAACTCGCTGCATTATAGATCGCATCTTTACGACGTACTCTACACACGACGCTCCACAATCAGCATAGTAAAAGCTACAGCGCATACTGTGTGCGCGTAACCCTACGCGAAAGGGTTCAAGAGACACTCTTAGAAGTGCCATAACCCACGCGTAAAAACTCGCGCGTCCTTATCGCTACTGTCTCACGACGACGATACCGAGGAAGACCAATTTTACTTGAGCTGTTCGTTGAGTTCGGTGAACACTCTTAATACTCATCCGGAAACATCTTGGCAGCTCTATCTTTCATTAGAAAGTAGCTAACTCCGTCGCCCCGCTTGAAGAAGCGCCCTATACTCTTCTCAATATTCTCGAGCAGCCCTTTTCGCTTCTAATTCCTGAGCCCGGAACAAGCTGGCATTTTTCTCACCCCTTGCCCGTCTCTCTTTTTCTCTCCCTCGCTCTCCCCCTTTCTGTCTCAGCTAGAGAGAGGGGAAGAGAGAGAGAGAGAGAGAGAGACGTACCCTCGCGCGGCGCGTGAAAAATATTGGATAATTTCCCGAGTCAGAAAATCCGCTGTTGCCCGACTTAATTGTATCATCAAGAACTCCTCGAGTTCGGCAAGAGACGAGGCTTAAGTAATACCGTACAATTTTTAACCGCAATCTCATCTGATATTCCGCTAGCGTCGGACTTGAAATTCAAAACGGGTTGACGGGGTTGACTTTCGAGTCCCCAACCCTTTGCGCGTCGTGTTCTTAATCGCGCTTCCTTTTTACGTCACAATCGTTTATCGTTAGGACGACCCCTCTCGGCTGCAGAAAAATACACTTCGCGCAGAGTTCTACGAAGGAGATTCTATCGATTGGGTGTTATCTGCCCCCCGGTATCGATTGTATCTTCGTCGGCAGCGATCCTCAGGGATCATTATTGCCATCATCTTGCCAAATTATCATTATGACGCGCGAAAATGGAAAGAACAATGCGATTTCTCCACGGTGAAACGGTCCACGTGAAAGGGCGTCGCGGTACGTTTCAGCACGGCCGGTCTCTTCCCTGTATATTTGCGCCCTCGTAGGGGACGTAGGAATGCAAAAGCAAAGTATTGGAAAAGTGGGGCGACGAGACGACGGCGGTCGGAGGTCCGTCGTCGGCCTGACGGACTCTCTCGTTTGTGCAAACAAACCAAAATGGACTGCGAATAAATATGCGTCTACGAGCAAAAGCGAACGCCCGTATGCTGGGTCATGATCCGTCCATGTGCGCGGGGGTGCGGGGCCTGGGGGCGCGCAGGGATGAGTGAATCGCGCGGTGCGAGGGGGCGGGATACGTCAGGGATTTAGGGACCTTTAATGGAGCTCGTCTGTCCCGCGACTACCAGAAAAGGAATTCGCCACTTTCCATTATTCACTCCGCGCTTCTTCTTTTTTTTTTATCGCGTCGCACCGCCTTTTTGGGAAAACCGCAGCGGGGGCTGCTCTTTCGCAAGACAGACTCAATAGCCTGCTCGGTTTTCAGCACTTACATCGGACATTTGCGATTTTCGCGTGCCGCGGCACGTCTTATTTACAGCACTTTCGCTTCCCCGCTCGGTCGCAATTAGGGGTGAGTCTACAAAAACCACACTACGGCGCGGGGTGATTCACCTTTTGATACACATTTATATATTTATATATAATATATCTATCAATATATTTAATTAATATATTTATATATTAGTAAATTGAATATACGAGTTACTTTTTCGTTCGACTTTGAATCGCAAGTTCTATGTGTGCCGCACGAGATTGATTAAAGCACACTTGAGGGGATTATTCGAAATATAGATGGTCAAATTGATTTTTTTTTCATTTTCATTACGTTGCTTTGTTCCCGAAGCTGAATAGATTCGTTCCGTAAGTTCCCTCGCTGACCCTATTTCACGATACTTCGTGGCTGGGCCGCGCGATAAAACATGAGATGTTTTGTTTCGCGCGCTGACTTTCGCCATTAGCGCGCAGCCGCCTCCGGCGGCGGGAATAAACTTTCGGCTACGTTCGCCGAAGAAAATGAAATAAAGGATACATCTGTTTGGTGGAGCATAATTTCCCGTTTCTTGGATCAGCCCTGCCTCCGAGCCACGTTGTTGCCAGCTCGCGTTGGCCACAAGTCGTTAATGAAAATCAAACAACGGAAAAATTACATCCACTTGGCGGTAACCATCGTCCCAGTCTTTTCCACCCCTGAGACTTTTCAGGGGCGGTTTTGCCTTCGTCAGCCTTTCCTTTCCTCCACTGCATCAGCGAGGGCTTCCACAGCGCCGGCCTCTCTGGTCCACCATGTTCTTCCAGCGGTCTCTTCGTTTTCCCCCTGCCTCATCCTCCACCTTCTCCCCGCCTCCCCCCTCCCCTCCCCTCGCTCTCTCTCATTTCGGTCTACTCACCTCGTCCACCCTTCGTTAATCTACTGTATCTTTGCGAAAATGGAATTAATAGAAGTCGTGTTTGCCGCTGCTCGATATTACAATATCGCGTTCGATGTAACGGGGAAGTCTAACGGGGTGTTTGTACAACTACAACGGGAGTCTGAAAACTGTTGTTCCTTCGTGGTGGTGGTGATGGTGGTGGTGGTGGTGGTGTTTGAGCTGCCTTTTTCGGAAAATGAACGCAAAAGAGCACTTTAAGCGTGAAGTACGTCATCGGGAGGGGGAGGGGGGTGGCCTCGCCAATTTCCCCCGACTTAACCAACTTCTCCTTTCGCGATTGTCGCCGTTCGCGAAAGTTACGCGCATAAAATTTTTCCCTTAATCACACGTGAAAGAACGCGTCGGCGTAGTATTACGCCACGACAATCGACTTAATTTCATCAAAACCGAGTAGGCGCAATATACCCCGTGGATACGTATATCCAAGATCCCAGCGCGGGTATCCCCCGTCGACCCCCGTGTTTTTTTGCTTCGTTCCTTTGGCAAGGAAGCCACGAGATCCGCCAGCCGGAAAGTCAGAAGCGAAGAAAGGTCTCTTCATAATTCAAACGGCCACTAATTGATACTGAATTATTAACCGGAACGAAAGTAAAACACGGCCTTCTCCGGCGCGAAGAGATTACCTGGCCATTGCCTAAGGATCCATCTGGTTGCCGGCTTCCTGCAGGAAGAATTTTAAACATTGTTAAACGCGAAACAACAGATCGTCTCGCGTTCGACACGAATGGCGGACTCGACTCGGTCAGGCAAAAGTCATCTCGCTGTTTCTTCGCTTTTAATTTCGACTGATCGACGACGCGCGACAGCTTCTCGTCTCTCACGTTGTATTGTTACGTAATCAACGTCGATGATAAAGACTTTGTTTAATTCCTCCTCTTTTCCTCCGGCCTTTACAGAAAAAGCGATTCCAAGTCACACAGGATACGAGCGAGCGAGAGGTCGCACGCACCGCGGCACTAAAATACTTCGCGCGTGTGTGTGCTCGCTCGCTTAACATCATTCCTTATCTCCGGCATATCCGGCCGCGTCTTACGAAAACGGGAGAAGAAACCGGAGAGACCGGCCGGTGTGTGACAGCAACGCGCACGTACGACGTTGCACATTTCGCGATGCGCGAGCGAACGAGCGAGCGAGCGAGCGAACGAGCGCACTCGAGCGGAACTCGCTGAACCGATGGATGTAAGCAAACCCGCAGAATGTCGGAATTACTCTCTCCGATGCACCCTCTGTTCCGGTTTCTCTGTTATCCGTTCTCGTTCTCACCCTCCGACCCAATGCTCGGCCCTCCTCCGCGCGCGGGGACTCGCGGGTGCGCGCTCTCTCGCTCTCCCTGTCGTCTCTTCGACAGCTCTCTCTCTCTCTCTCTCTCTCTCCCCCCTCTCCCTCTCTCTCTCTCTCTCTCTCTCTCTCTCTCTCTCTCTCTCTCTCTCTCTCTCTCTCTCTCTCTCTCTCTCTCTCTCTCTCTCTCTCTCTCTCTCTCTCTCTCTCTCTCTCTCTCTCTCTCTCTCTCTCTCTCTCTCTCTCTCTCTCTGGACAGCCTCGATCTTCTGTATCTCGCCTGCCCAGCTGCGACAATCCCACCTCTATGCGTTAATTCCTGTACACACAGCCAGGCGGATACCTACGGGAGAACATACCGCAGGCAACGTTTACCTTGCATAATGCCGGCGATCTTTGTTTCTTGCCCGACGCGCCGTGCCCGTCGCATTATTTCGTGCGGCGGATGGCCACTCTTTCTTCTTTTTCCCTCTCTTTTCTCTCTCTCTCTCTCTCTCTCTCTCTCTCTCTCTCTCTCTCTCTCTCTCTTTTCCCCTCTCACAAGGCTTCCCGCGTTTGTAGCGTATTCGTCGAGAGCACAGCAAACATATTTAATACTCGCACAAATATTTCTGTCCCGCGTACAGTCAACGTGTTAATTACCGCTCGTGATTATTGTCAGCGTCGCGTCAGCGTCGCGAAGACGGAAACATTGCGATCGTCTCGTCTAGCGGACGGGCGTGTCGAGGATCGGCATGTTCCCGTCTAGCAAGCATCGATCAGCGTTGGAGCAACGCTGTGAGAACGGTAATTTTCGTTTGACGAAGAACGTAGTCGTGTTGAGGAGCGCGACAGCGGCTTCTGAGCGACGCCGGATATTTTCGCAACAGAGACGCGTTGTGTGTTCTCTTGCTATTGGCCTAGACGAGCCCGGTGACGCTCGTTATTAGCGCCGTTGAAAAATGTTGACGCGCCCGGAGCGATCGTTAACGATGACGGTGATTCGATAGGGAATTTTTATAACGATCGACACGTTCGAGACAGCGCGCCGGGTGCGGATCGGCGAGGCTCTCTCTCTCTCTCTCTCTGCAGGAGGCAGGACCGCCGCGGACGAAGGTTAGCGAATCGTACTAATTGATACCGATGGAAGGGCGCTCCTACATTGTCAATCGGGAGAATCAGCGCCGATAGAAGTCCCGTCCGGGGTCGTCATCGTGATCCGTTCGGTCGCGTCGCTGCACTAAAATAAACCTTTGAAACGAGTGGCGGTGGCGGCGGCGGCAGCAGCCAGGTAACTCCGGGGACTCACTCCGCTGGCGAGGGCTCTCCCGGAGGGCAGGAGAACGGGAAGGGAAGGCGACGAGGAGGTCGACGGCGATGAGTCCGAGTTTTTGAGAGGCTGACGAACCAATCACGGGGCCATCTATAATGTACACAGCCCGTTAACGATTGAGACCAGAGACATTCCGTCCGCTTGGTCCTAGCCATTCTCCAAATATCCGCCATGGCTAGTCAATCGTCCCAGGAACCCACCCGCACTGCCGTCTCCCACTCCCCTTAGCCACCCTCTCGCCCTCGCCGTCCACCCGCGCGCTCCGCCAATTCCGTCCCTTTTCTCTTTTCCGCAGCCGGGCACGTGAAACGTTCGTCGGACCGTCGACCGAAACGGACGCTCGCGGAATCGTTAATTCCTCTCAATATTGCACGTCCTTTTCAGAAGCCACCACGTCAAGTCACCGCGACATCCCTTGCTTGGCGCGGAATGGCCTAAGTGGCGTTTCTAACTGGACGCGGCTCACCTCGCCTCGCCTCGCCTCGCCTCGCCTCGCGCGATTATTTCCTCCGAGACGGACGTTTGCGATGCGTACGGGGCAAGCGCGCGGCTCGCCGCATTTTTCATGGCCGAAGCTCTGCCCGCTTCTAATTACGCGAATTCTCTCGCGCTAACCGACCGCCGTCAGTCACCGGTCCCTCTCGACTGTACACGATGACTCGGAAGCGCACTCTTCGCAAGCGCACGCTTGCCCTTCAATAAGGCGGCCCTTTATCGCGACAAGCTCGTCTTCATCGGGAGATTATTTGCAAGTGTAATCGATCGCTTGTCGCAAGTTATAATAAGCATTCTTCATTCTTCTTGTTTCTCTTTTATTTCTCACGTGATTTTCGTACATAATTTTCAGTGAGGGAAACTACTACGTTCTCGATTCACTCGGCAGGCGCTTTGAGAAGGGGAAACAACGTAAGAGGGACGCGGAGGGATGTTTCGTCGAGTTTCGATTTCGGAAAAATTACTCACGAGACCCTCGGCGATGTGTTTATACTTCCGCACTTTTCCTCCGCGCTTTCCAATTGTTTATTATTCCCAAATTCCCGTTCTCTCCCGTCGAACACTCGGCGACGATGGCGGCGGGGACTGTCGGGATCTGCGGGATAATTTGTATTCCACATTTCTCGTGAAACGATGGGGGTGTCGAACACTCGTGTCGCGCGTCTGCTCACCCCTCCCTCCTCCGGCCCTCCGGCCTCCCCCTTACGCACTCCCTTTACGTCCGTAAGACTCTTGCACACACTCACGGGCCAGTGAGTAACGTCTGATTATGCGAGCGCATGGCTGGCCGTATAACGCGATTTAATATTAAAATATTATGACAAACGTCAACAGGAGGAGGCGGGTGTAAAGAGACGCGCTTCTGATTGGCCCGCGACCGCGTGAATACGAAACGAGAAACAGGGACAGCTCGCCAACCCTTGTTTTGTCTCTCGCTGTTCTGCCCCCTTTTTGCTTTCCGCGACTGCAGCTCAGAGGAGAATCCCGCCAGATAAAGCGGATAACCGGACCAGGTGCTAATCCAGCTGAACGAGAACGTGGTCTTCCGGTTTTTAATTCCATTGTTCCTTTGTAGTGTGATCAGGTGCGCCCCGCGAAGCGCCGAGCAAGAACCTTGGAAGGCATCGCGTCTGCAAGTGTATTGTTAACGTGGCGTTCGGATTTTCACAATGTCTCTGCCTTGTGTCCTGCTCGCGTCAAGTTATTACGCGAGAACGTCATTTCACCAGAGTAACGCAACTTCTCTCTTCGATACGTCGCGATAGCCCTGCATCTGTGCGCGAATTAACCGTCTTTTTTTTTTTTTTTTTCTTTTTTTATAAACTCAGCGTCGTCTACTTGAACGAAAGTGATAAGCGAAAGTCGGGCTCGGAACGCCGCCGATGCGTAACCGATAATAACACGCTGTAAAGGGGCCGCGTCGCGGAATGGCAAAACAGACTTGCAAAATAGGTGTGGATACCCGATGCAAAACACAAATAAAGAATCGACATCGAATCTGATTTGGATTCATCGTGCAGGCGGATCGTCGACGCCGGTGTCGATTTAAACCGTTCAACTTTTTCCGCCGGCTTTTTTTCTACCACGCGGAGGCGTCTGTAACGCGAGCGAGCGCGCACACACGTAGAGCGCCGGACGAGAGAGAGAGAGAGAGAGAGAGAGAGAGAGAGAGAGAGAGAGAGCCGATCCGCACGCAGTTTAGTTCGCGCATCGTCGACATGCAGAAAAACGCGCTGAATAAACACTCCTGACAGCGTGCTTGTAACGAGTTTAAAATCTAACGATACCCCATACACTCGCTTTAAAACACGACCGACGCGGCGGGAGCGCCGGCTATCGAACAATCGCCTGCACAACAGAAATTTCGATACCCGTTTTGTATTCGCATTCCCTCCTATCTCTCGGCTGATATTGATATCTTCCCCTCTTTCTACCTTGCCGAACGCTTGCAAAACGATTGGCGTCGATTGTTCGTTATTAAATCACGACACGATCGTGTCGTTAAGCGGCTATATCCAATTCTGCTTTCCTGCAGAATGCATGATTCCTCTGCGGACTCTCGCTCGCAATCGCGAATATCGCTCTGCGGGTCATTAAAATTTTAACTATCGACGAGAGAGAGAGAGAGAGAGAGAGAGAGAGAGAGAGAGAGAGAGAGGGAGGGCGGGCGGGCGGTCTCTCTTTCCTTTTTTTTTCCTCCGCTGTCAACCTCTCCTAACAATTCGTATTTACATATGCGATTTTATTCGCTCGCACTCTCCATTGCGCGTGCGGGATCGTCGCAAACGCGATCGCAAACGCGTGCGAATTCTCCGCGTCCTCTTGGAAAGGGGAAGGGGAAAGACACCTGCGTGGCGTTACGTCGACGAAGCTGACGGTACTGGAAATGCTATAGTGAGTCAGAGTTGCCTAAACATCATCGGCGACCTTCCACCCTTCGCTCAGTCGATGAAGCGGAAGACGAGGCGCAGTGGAAAGTTCGCCAACGAGGAGAACCGAAAGTATCACGACGAGGGTGTACATAAGGAACTCATATACAGCCATGGGAGTCCCGACACAGTGGGATACCGCGACGGTGGAGGAAAGCGGGCACGAGGGTTGGGAGAAGGCGGAGAGGGGGAGGTGGGGGGGGAAAGGAAGGGGATAAATCCAAACAGTAAACACAGAGCGGAGTTCGCGGAGCGGAACGTTGGTGAAAATTCTAATATATAAAAGATATGAGAGGCTGCGCGCGAGGGGGTTGAAAACTCGAGGAAGCCTCCGGGATTCAAATAAGTGGCGTTACGCGGCGTACCCGCGACGAGGACGGGCCGGGGTAGGAGGAGAGGGGGCGCAAGGGGGATAGGGTTGGAGGACGGCAGGGGTCGAAGGAATCTGAACAGCCAACAACAAGCGCAGCCTCCGACCTTTATTTAACCTTTTCTTAAAAGAGTCTTAGGAGTCCCTCTTATCTGCAGTCGATGGCCCTCCAACGTCGGCTCTTATACTTTCATTCTTCCGTACTCTTATATCTTTTTCCTTTGCTGCCCGTGTACACACGTCGGGGCTTCATCGTCTTTTCGCCCCCTCCGCCGCTCTCGCTGAAAACCCCTGTACGTCGTCGCGGCGAATAACGGAAATCGCTACCCTTTCCGTGGTTGTCGCGGTTACCGGTTTAAGATCCATCGTTTCTTCGTTAACAGAGAAGAGAGAGAGAGAGAGAGAGAGAGAGACGCGGGGTCGGCATTAATTAACGAATTAAAGGACGACCGCGTGGGACGAGGAGACGAACTCAAGTGGATTAAACAGTTCCGCCAATTGCTGCGTTTCATTAATTTCACAGGCCAACGACGTCGCTTATAATTTCAGCATGCGCATTGTTTCTCGCGCCGGTCGAAAAGTAAAACTTTTGTCCTTGTTACACAATTTATGGATGACAGAGTCACGTTCCGCAGTGATAATCAGTGCATTGTGCCCGAGGGGATGGGAATGAACCATGTTCGTTCTACGGATTGCACCGCCGATAACTCGACGTGAAAAATATCGAAGCCGCCGCTCGCGACGCCGACGGGCAGAAAAAAGGGGACGAATTCGGGGGAAGGGTTTCCCGGCACGCATGCAAAAATTTCGCGACGCGGTGTGCCCTTTCTTCTGTTTTTCTTCGTCGCCTCCTGTGACCCCCGCGCGTCCTTTCCTCCCTTTTCTTTCTTTCCTCCGCCTCGCAGACTTCGGGTCGAAGCGCCACGCGTTGGCGCTCCTGACTAAACACTGATAACGCGCGCCGTGGAATTTCTTTGCATGTTATAAACATACGTAATCGTACACAAATAAGATTAGCATAGGACTCGGCGTGCTGGATTTGCAAAAGACACACGGCCTTCCGCCCGAGAGACAATCGTTTCGTAGCGCCGTGAAGGCAAACGTATTTTAAATTTATCTTCAGCGACGTCTTCACGGCTGTGACTCACGGATTGCTCGCATCGTAGAAATTGCTTGATCAAATTGTCCCGACGCGGCTGGGACCATTAAAATGTCGGCTTGCTCGAATTATGTCTGTATCTCTGAGCGGTATTATGCAAAACCGAGTTAAGCCAATAAATGTGGCAATATCGAATATTTAAATTTCGCGTGCGGAGAGTCGCGATTCTCTCCGCGGTGTGTAACTCGCGAATTTTGAAGTTACATCCATAAGAGGATTCTTACATAACACACATCGCTTCCTCTATCTGGCGAGTCGCACGTAGTCGATATAAAACGGTGTTATAAAATGCATAACTTGTACAGCGGCGTCGATGATTCGCGGAGCTGCGCGAGAAAATGCACTTCCTCGCGAGAGCGCATTGTGGCGACGACAGTGCGCGATTGTTCCGCTCGATAGAAATACAAATCACGACATCGGCAGTCCGAGGTTTAACTCCACTAGATGTTTCGGCGTCACTAGACACCGTCAGTTGTGGTCGTGCGAGCACGTAAAAGGTGATGGAATATTTACGCGGAATATAAACACATGTGTGCAAAACGAGCACACGAGCCTCTCCGACAAGCTGTTTTGCTGTTCTGTTGCCCGATGGATTCTCGGATCGATAAATATTTGCGCGAGCAATGCATTCCGGGACACGTGTGTTTTGTGGTAATTACTTTGTTGCGCGGCGATTGTTTGTTATGCAATCCGGCTCTGACGAGAGCACAAAGTGCAAGGCCGAGAGGGGAAGCAGACGAATCGGAAATACTTTGCGTTTAAACCGAGTGTGTTTCTCGCCGCGTGAGTTTTTCTTATTAATGCGACGTGATAACATGCGCTCGCGATAATATTCTACAAGGACGGGCAATTAGTCAGAGCGATGTACAGGAGACCTGCTTCCTTGTACCTTCACAAATACGCGCCGTATTTTGCACCCTCGCTGCGAGATACGCCGACAGAAATATCGACGAACCTTCCGCTTGACGTTTTCCGCGGGGAAAATAATCCGCGCACCTGCGGCTTTGTTTCGTAATTATTTTTAACGCGAAAGAAGCTCTTATTTTCTGCGATAGAAGCCGGAATTCTTGATCCTTCGAGTTCCTCGCCGCGAAGCGGCGCGACGAGGTGCTCGCTGCAGAAATGTGTTAAACATTAAAATTATTTCAACACACACACACTCTACCTTCGTACGGAAAAATTCTCGAATTTGGAAAATACGTGTCCTGTTGGCGTTCTTAAAAAGACAGCTATTGACACCGATTGCTTGCACTGATATACATACAAAACATACATTAATTCTCGTCGTAAATCCTCTCTCTCTCTCTCTCTCTCTCTCTCTCTCGACAGCCCAGCGGAAAGCAACATTGAGTTTATAATACTTGCCTCCACGGAGAGCCAGAGCTCTTAGGATAATGAGAGATAATAAATTTCTCGAGAAATCTTGTCTAATGCCGCGCCCATTATATCATATAATAACGCAATAATAACGGAGAACTTATCGAGACACCTATAGCGCGCTCGAAAGTTTCGACCCTCTCTCGCGAGGAACGAGAAGCGAGCGGAAGAGAGGCGGGGATAGTCGGTTCCGCCTTTACACTCGACAATCTGCTTGATGATAGAACTTAATAAAACAAATCCCGCTGTGTAAACAGCCGAGGAGACTCGATCCGCACGTCATTCAGACAACAGCGAGTTTTCCTTCGACCCAGCCAATGATGACGAAGCAGCCGACGGTGCTGGTCCGCGCGAATACCATTAGATAAGATCAATATTGTTCAAAATACGGTAGAAGTTTAACGCACGTACATTATGTGGTGCATTTATATCACGAATATTCCGCCCGGAATAACTGATCTTTGCTCCTTCAACCTTGTCTTATCGTCCAACTTTTCGCTGCATAAATACCGTCAACCCATATGTAGATATATGTCTTTCCGACAATGTTGTGCAACGACATCTGCCGTTTTCACATGTCATTATTGCCCGCACGACGCACGACGGGCGATAATAAATAAAGGAGAATAATGAGAAAGATTTCGTGTCTTACACGCACTACACCATTAGATACGCCTACATCATTAGACAATTTGATCGAGCTCTCGATCTCCATTTTTCGTATTGCAGGCTACTTCGCTGTTCGCAGCCCTGAAGCAACAGCAACAGCAGTCGCGCGACAGCGTGTTCTCGTCGCGGGATCGCGAATGCCGCGACAGGGATCGCCTGCAAGCGACGCGCAATCGTGATTCCAGTAGAAGCAACATTGCCGAAGCCGGCGGTGGCAGCGGCATCGCTGATCAGCAGCAGCAGCAGCAGCAGCAGCAGCAGCAGCAACAGCAGCAGCAACAGCAGCAGCAACAACAGCAGCAGCAGCAGGAGCTCAGCATCGAGTACCAAAGCAATGGGAAGCTCAGTCCCGCTGGACACGCAGTGACAGCAGCACCCATGACCCAGCAAAAGCAGCCGATCATCACACAACAGTCGCAACAGCCCAGCTCGGGGGCACCAGGGCCCCAGCCTAGTCCACATCAGAGTCCGCAGGCCCCGCAGAGGGGTTCGCCGCCGAATCCTTCCCAGGGCCCGCTACCCGGAGGCCCGCCAGGGGCTCCTCCGTCGCAGACTCCCTCGCAGATGATGCTCAGCTCGGCAAGCGGCCTCCATCAGATGCAACAGCTGCTGCAACAACACATACTCAGTCCCACGCAATTGCAGTCTTTCATGCAGCAGCACACGTTGTACCTGCAACAGCAGCAGCAGCATCATCAGGTGAATTCGCGAGGCGATAGCGCGTTCGCACAGTAGTAGCCGGTTCTGCAAGCACTCGCGTGTTTGATATCTTCGTATCATATCACTGCGGCGAATGGACTTTCAACATCACACTTGAAGTTTCTGGGAAACTTTTCCAGCGGCTGGTTAGCCCCGACTCTGGAATTTTCGTCGCGTGTCGTACTGTTCTTCGTTTCTTCTTGCGTCCGCATGTGTGATTTGCGCTCTTCACGTTTCTATCAGAGCCGCGCTCTCGTCTGCAACGTATCTCGTAATACTTGTGGTATGCGTCATACCTGCAGAGTCTCATCGATAATGTCGTTCGATTGCAGGATTCATCCTCCGACCATGCATCCAGCCAGGAGCGGTTCGGCTACTTCTCCTCTTTGAAGAACGTAAGTAGAGAATTCCTGAACTTTCGCTCGCGTCACACTGTATCAAATTCACCCTCGCTTGAATAAACAAGACGGAAGCACAAAGGACCGCCTCTCGCGCGGAAGTTAATCTTAAAAGAGGTTTTGAGTTTCTCGGTGCGCCCGTGTGCGCGCGCGCGCGCGCGAGCGAGCGAGCGAGCGAGCGATTTGCGGCTGACGAACTGTGGGAACTTCGATGCTGTAGCGAGAGGGTTGATACTTGGTCTGTGTAAACAGGTAGTCCCTTCTATATCGTTACGATAACAATACACATCGCGCGAACCACTTTTGCTATCCAGCCATAATGTTATTCCGGCGCCTACGATCCAATAAGCACTCCGATATTCTTCTTCAAAAATACCGACGCACGCGACAACAAATATTTTTCATGGCAGCGCGCATAGCTTATCGTAGCAGAAATTATTCCCCGAAGGAGGAATCGCGCGTCGGAGCTACACCATTTGCGGAAATGTGTGCGGTATGTTACGCTTAATTATCCTTTCTTCGCTGTACACCGCGTACCAAGCTCTCTCTCTCTCTCTCTCTCTCTCTCTCTCTCTCTCTCTCTCTCTCTCTCTCTCTCTCTCTCGCCTTTGATAAATCGATATCTATAGAATCCCGCTAGCGAGGGTAAATAAACAGATGAAGTTGAAATAATATTTCAGAGCGCAAATTAATGTCTCGGAGGTGTGCAGGTTGCTTAAAAAATTCCTGAATAATATCAGACTTTGTAATTGCGGCAAAATAGCGCGGAACAAATACGAGGTACATTGTAGAAAGTTCATGCGTTTCGAATGAATGCGGAAGGTCCCTATTAGCGCGAGAGCGTGTTTGCCTTCGTTAATCGCGCAGTTTTTGTTTATAGTAATATGATAAAGGGTGCGCCCGTATCTGGAAGTTTGTTTTAAAATATCCTCGAGGCTCTTCTACGAGAGGAAGAGAGGGAGAGAGGGAGGGAGAGAGAGAGAGAGAGAGAGAGAGAGAGAGAGAGAGAGAGAGAGAATGGGTGGAGGGAAACCGAGAAATGAAATAGGCCGAGGGGGTTAGGCCGGAGGGTGAGGTAAGCAATTAAGCATCGCCATCAGCCGTTGTGTCTCGTTGTTTGTCTTCGAGGTACCCATCAACTGCCCTCTATCTTCTTGCCCCCTCGCTGCCGCGAATTATCTGCGCCCGTGATTTATTCATCATTCCAAGACGCGTCTTCGCCCTTTTTTCTTCTTTCTTTCTTATTTCGCCCAACTAATTTGGCAGCAGCGAAATATTTACTTCCCCTGACGTTTAATGATAAACCACTGCGACGGTGCTATTTGATTGATGATTAATTATGTCGATCTCTCCCATTCAACGAATACCGATGAACAATTAATTTACACGTGAGAGTCGCCGCGATCAACAACATTCGCTTCGAATGTTGAAGCATTCCCCTCCTGCCTCGCCCCCCCCCCCATCGTAGCATGACGGAACCTGTACGTTGCGCGAGATTCTCGCGATAAAGTCGACGATTTATATGCCAGCGTACATTTGCAAAACACTGTTGCTCATTTCAGCATCAGCATCAGCTCGCGGAGCTCAACAAGAAGCAACTGGAGCAGGCGATGCAGCAGTTGCAGGAACAGTTGCAGCTGAATTTATTTCAGCAGACGCATCTGCTGCAAACGGCGGACAAGAAGAAGGCCTCGGCACCTCTCCAACAGTTGGCGATTCAGCAGCAACAGCTGATACAGCAGTTGCAGATTACGCAGAGGCAGTATCTGCTGCAGCAAGGACTGGGCCTTCAAGGCCACAATCCTTCATCAGGTATTTATGCGCGAGAAATGCGCGCGTGCTCGATCCAAGAAAGATTCCGACACGCGTCTTAGCAGATTAGAAGCAGATTTCGGCGCATTGGGCGCAAATTGCTATATAAGGATACATTCACATGAAACAAAGGAAGAGAAACGAAAAGATTCTTGATCAGCGTCTCTGCGCTCCTCGATCGTTCGACGACCGGTGACGGTTCTCTTTCTAAATTTCAAGCAGGTTTGCCACCGGGTGATAATCTACCCACGTGGAAGTCAGAGCCGTCGGACACCCAGGATTCCCACCAGAACTCCAACGTACCCAAGTCCAATTCCGGATTGAATGGTAAAAGAAAAAAAAAAGAGAGAGGAAGAAAAAATAAACACACGATAGTTTCACGCCACACACTTTTGGTCTCGAGCTCGCTCGTTTCCGCGCTCCCGTTTCTCCTTTCTTATGTGTTTTACTTTTGCAATTGCGACGTTCGTTTGCCGAACTATCGCAGGCCTTCTGAATTCGATAGCTTCGAGTCGGCGATCCGAGGTGAACGGCACAACACCACTGGACGAGAAGCCGCTGGACGCCTCCTGCAACGACAAGGTTCACCCCCTCTATGGCCATGGGGTTTGCAAGTGGCCAGGCTGTGAAGTAATTTGTGAAGACTATCAAGCATTCCTTAAGTGAGTTCCTCGGCCCGATCTTTCTGTTTACGCGAGGAGAGGTTTGTTGAATTAACGCGCGACCTGGATGAACGTGCCAAACTTCGCACTTCTCTCGTAGGCGACGGAATTCCCGCTTCTCGCATTCTCGAGAATGCAAAAATGCTTTGTCCTTCAGCTGAGACACATCCGTTGTCGTTCATCGCGTCGCGTTAATTTGACCGATCTGTTTTCGCCACACATCGAACGTCTTTATCCGCCTAAGGATTATTCAGTGCTCGATTGACTTTGTCGTGAGACGATCATCAACGTTCATCGTCGCAATTAACGCGTTTATTCGTAAAAGACATCCGGAAGTCTCCACGTAGAGATCCGAATATCTCTGGACCACCATGTGTAATTTGGATGGATTCACGGATAAGTAGGTAAATTCGCGGAAGAGGCCGAGACGCCTCTCGGTACAGAAAACGAGTGTACAGGATCGAAGGCGTGGGACGAATAAAGCCGGCAATTAAATCGGATAAGGCAGAGGGAGTGTGGAGAAAAAAAAATCGTCCGCGTCAGCATATCTCATTGACATCAAGCGCTTTCGCCCATCGGCTTTGAGCAACCGCAAACCCGCTCCGTGGCTCCGTCGTCCCGCCGGGGATCCTTCGTAATCACGTAGCTCGTCGGTGCAAACTCCCTCAAACAAGCCGTTACTTTACAAAAAAAAAAAGAAAAACGCTAATTACCTTTGTCTCATTAATATTCACGACATTCGACCGCATCGTTATGCCCCCTCAGTCTAATCCCTTTCTACCCCCCTCTCTTCCTCCCAGTTCGTCCGCTCAAACTCCCTCGACCTTCCCGCATCTTCGTTGGTCTTAACCGACCGACCGACCAACCAACCAACCAACCAACCAACCAACCAACTCACCCTTCACCACCCTCCGCCATCCTCGTCGATACAGCCGTCCGTTCCGCCGACGAAGAAGGATTACGGAAATTCTTAAATACGAAATCTTGTTGGCGATGTTGGCACCCTCCTCCCCATCCCTGTCCTTATCTACGACGCGGCGAAGCTTAATTTTCTCTGTCTCCTGAGGGGACGACTTGCTCGTAGTTGGCAAATGGAAGTGTTATATGCCCGGGATCTTTTGTTCTTTCTTTTTTTTTTCTTTCTTTCTTTTCGTTTGCAGCTCTGCAGGATAATTGTGTAATCGGGAATTAATCGATGAAATATTGCAGACACTTAAATACAGAGCATACGTTGGATGACCGATCGACAGCGCAGGCCAGAGTCCAGATGCAAGTGGTGTCGCAGCTGGAAATTCAGTTGCAGAAGGAGCGAGACCGACTAGGCGCCATGATGCACCACCTGCATATGGCGAAACAAATGGCTTCGCCGGAACCACCAAAGTCATCCGAGTCATCGGTAAAGTTATCCTTGTTGCATTCGCACGATGTTCGAGATCTAAGCACACTTGCTTTGGAAGAGCAGTCTCACGGTATCTTCCTCACATAATTCTTATCATCGACTAACCTAACCTTTATATGATTTTGTGACATCTGAATTGTGTTCTTCTGCGTGTGAACCCAGACTGCCAATTATTACCGCATTACTGCCACTATTCTACGATACCGTGAAGTGTATATACCCGAGACGCAGAGCGCTTTCGCAACTGCAATAGCCCGCAATCTCAATACACTCAAGAGTTCAATGCAGAACGAGTGCCGCGAAAGTCGAGTCCGGAAAAACGATCCGACCGCGACGCGTAAACTCCCCCCTCCGGTGCTTCCCCGGCATTGCCGCTCCGAGATCATAAAGCCGGATTTTCACGACAGACCGCGGGCCGTCGGAAGATTTTACGAGCTCTTCGCGGCCTGCTAACAACAACGCGAGTTTCAGTTTTAACGCGCCGGCGAGTCGAGTGCTAATTTATACATAAAGTTTGCATTAATAATTCATCGAGACCGCGGTGATTTTATATCGCCTTAATTAAAACCCCTAACAAGTTGGGCAGTCGGAGAATACCAATATCGCATTAGCCTTCCGCCAGCGACAACGCTTCACGCCCGACGACGACGGCTTAATTATTTTAACGCGGCTGTGTGTGAGTGACTCCGTCACACAGTTCGCGGAATGCTCGTATAGTTCTCACGCGTCGTATAATCTATGCGTTCCACTACAATGTGTGTAATAAAATATTCATGTCGCATCGAGCATCGCTTAAATCGCAGCTATCGTCGTTTGATGGACAGTTTCGACGTGCGAACAAAACTCGCGACTAAGCTCGAAATTTCGCTCAAATGTAAAACTGTTCGATCTTTTTTTTTTGTGTTTTTATTAGTCCGCATGTACAAAGCGTCGCTTTCTCCTCCGATGTTGCTATTATTTCAAAGAATCTACCTTAAGAGAAGACCAAAGCGATATCTCTTCCGATGCAATTTTGTTGCGCCATCTTCTTCATCTGCAAAATCGCCAACAGCATCGTCATTATCCTCTCTTCCGTTTCCTACGATTTCGTTCGCTCTGTTTTTTTCAGACGGGCTCGAGTTTACCAAAGCTAAATTTTTCTACCGCGCTGATGAGTCAGCCACCACCTAACTTCGGGGTCTCTCAGGTGTCGCCGGTATCCATGTCCGCGCTGGTATCCGCGGTGAGGTCGCCCGGGGGCGGTCAACTACCCCCGTCGGCCGGCGGTGCACCGATGCCACCACTTCCGACCATACCGAACATGTCCGGTCTACCACCGATGCCGAATATGCCCGGCAGCATGCCAAGCATGGCAGGTCCGATCAGACGACGCATCAGCGACAAGTCAGCTCTTTCCTTGGCAGGAGGTAAGGTCGTCTTTTATTCCTTGATCCCTAATGATCTCATCTGAACGGGTGAGATTGGACGTGTCGTCTTCGAGTTGTTAGGATCAATGAGGGTCAGAATGCGTTACCGAGATACATTTTGTTGTTAAACTTTACAAGAGCTCTTCCGTTTTGCCTGTTTCGAGGAAAATGGTTGATCACAGAGATTACTTCACGTACGCGAAACGTATGTTTCGTCAGCGTCAGTGTTTTGCGCATTAATGGTCCGAAGAAACGTAATCACGAATTTCCGAAGGTCCGAAGGTAGATCGTCTCTGTAATTGAACCTTGTCAACTTAACGTCTTAACAACACTGGAAAGAGAAAAGATATATACTTTTACGTGATAGTTTAGCATGTCTTGCATAATCCAGTGTCATATTTTTGTTGGAATTTTTCAGCGGAACTGATTAATATGCAATTCGTTTCGATTTACATTACCTACACACAGAGATATTGCTCGTTATTACATCGATTTTAGTGACATTAATTTACTTTTATTTAAACGCAATGTAATTTACCGTACTATCCACATTTACTCATTCCAGATAATGTTCATTCTAAATGATTCTTTGATACGTTCGATAAAATATGTTCGATGTGTGTAACCATTTTCCGAATATGTAACTTTACATTTGAGATGCGTACAATGAGCTTGGAAGTGGATAAGTTAATGTCGTCAAAGAAAGAAAAAAGAAAAGAAAGGTGAAACGAAAGAAATGACAATTCAGAAATTAAATACTATTCGTAGGACTGTATGACGAGGGCACTGTAAGGCGCAGAGTAGCCGTCGATAGATCTGGAATAGATATTAACGAAGGTAACGATAACACAAAATCATACTCGGAGTGATGCGCGAGCTTCGAAATGCCATCTTCAACAAGTACTTCACAATTTATATGATTCTCGATAAAGTATTTATGAGGAGAGAGAGCCAATTTCTTGCCGATTTACATCACAAAAATTTGTGCTTTGAAGAACCTGCGAATAGATGCATCATGGCAAAGAAATACGGTCGTTAAACATTAAATCGCGGAGAACGAGATTGTCAACGAGATACGAGAAAACGGAACGCTCATTGATTATAGGCGCTTCTCAACTTGGAGTTTCTGCAATCTCCTTATTCGATAAGTTAATTCGACGAATTTTATACACGCACTGTACAATACCTTGGCATTTCGAGGTTCGTCACTAAATCATGCTCACTCCGACGAAATAAAAGAAAATACCGATCCTGTAGCAAGTGCTCTTTACGGTCCTCTCTTGGTCTCGTGCCTTTTCCTGTCGTAAATTGTACCACACGCACAGATTACTTATGGTAGCGATTATGTCACGTGAGCGACAGTGTTCGACACCTTGTTGGCGGCGCGGCGTAGGACGAGCATAGGTGTAGAGAGGGATGCGAGGAAATTTATGCGATGAGAAAAGGAAAAAGAAAAGAAAAAAGAAAAAGAACGAGATGAGATATAAATTCTTATATCCGCCAGCTCTCGAGCCTCTTTCTTATCGATGCTTTTGTTGTTTCCTTATTTCTTGTGCTGCCCGCCCTCCCCACCGTGTAGGGCTGCCCTACATGCTGGAGCGTGCTGGCCTTGACGTCCAACAAGGTACTGTCAACCTTCTTTCCACGCTCCCTTTTGTGGCTTAAAGATTTTCTTGCGGAAGGGTGCACCTTTGCATGAACGCTGACCTCCCCCCGAGACCTCTCTTCATCCATGCCTCTCCGTGTAGTACCGCATTTTCTTGATTTTATTCATCATTCCCGAGATAATCAAAGTCGTGAATGTCCCGACATCTCGTGCGAATACCTGGGACTGGATCAATTTATTGGCAACAGTTTGTAGCTTTCCGTTTTTATATATATATATATATTTTTTTTTTTTATTTCTTTCGAGCGTGAAAGAGGCGATCCACGTGTTCGGTTTGAATCATTTTCCTTCCCTGCATTCTAGATAATAGAAAAATGTTTATTTCTCACGAAAGCAGAAATTAATTTGCGTACATGTCGATCCACTACGGAGCCACAACGAAAAGGATGATAGAGAACTTTAATATTTGGATTGCCTCCTTCCGTGATTATTTATAATTCTTTTTCGTACAAAAGCATGCACATTCACAGGTACTTCTACAGTTTTCAAAACCGTCATTTCATTAAAAAAAGAGAAAAGGAAATTTCTATTTATAATCAATATCGATATATTTTGCATATAATTTTAATGTTTAATTTAGTTATTACTCACTTTTCAATTATAGAACTCGTTGAAAAAATACTAAATTATACTCGGAAAAACGCAATTTAATGAACAATATAATATACAGAGAACGTTGTACGGCACACTTTACTTCACATCGCAGCTAGATAATCGCGCGCGCATATGTAGAGTAAAAATAAAAGTAACAATATATTAGTTTTGTGAAGTTTTAAACATCTACGATGATAAGAAAGGTATTACATGCGATAAAATTAGATAGCTAATCTTGAATGGTAAATATCAATCTTGTTCCGTGAACGTGTTTAAAACATATTCATAACTATTTAGGGAAAAAAATGGAAAAACCAACACAGTAATTTAGAAAAACAAATAGATGTAGCTTTTAGCTGAATATTGAAGGATATTGTGATACATTCACACACACACACACACACACACACACACACACACACACACACACACACACACACACACACACACACACACACATACATACACAGAATTTATAGAGATGTGCGAACTATTCGAATTCGAATCGAATCGAATCGAATCTAATGTAATTCGATTCGATTCGAATCTGAATCCCTGATTCGAATCCGAATAATTCGAAAATTTCGAATCGAAGATTCAATTACGAATCAAATATATTAGCGTGCATTATATTTGCAAGTACAAAACGAGACATCTGGGCCCGTATGTTTGAACCCTTAACTTGTAATTAACTTAACTTATAATTAATAACTTAATTATAAATTACTTTAAATATTTAAATATATATTTTACTTTAAGATGATATTACAATATCAATATCCTCTTTCATATTAAAACCTTCCATCATTATGTACATGTTTAATAGTCATGTTAAATTTTTTAATGATTCGATTCGAATTCGAATGAAATTTCATAGATTCGATTCGATTCGAATTCGAATTAAAAAAATGAGATTCGATTCGATTCGATTCGACATAAAAATTCTTGATTCGCACATCTCTAAGAATTTAGTTAGGATGATACTTCATGACATTTTCGTGTGATCAGTATATCGTCTGCTTGTTTGTTGTGATCCCACTGTTCAGGCCTATCTGCGCAAAGAAATGATTGTAAAATTACCTATTATCAATATTAATCAAAATATCAGCTCTTATCGACCCACTGGCGATTTTAATAAGATATAGAATAAATGAGATTCATTGTGGCGGTTTCAGAAATTCAGCGAAATAGGGAATTCTACAAGAATGCGGACGTCAGACCTCCGTTCACGTATGCATCTCTAATTCGGCAGGTGAGTGACTATAATATAATTGCCAAAGGATCATTCGGATATTGTGCATTTACTCATCGCGGATTATCGTGGTGACTCTTTGACAACGTATATGAACCTTAAGCGTGATGTACTATCGTTACTGACATAATTTATAACGTCAATACGTTAAAGATTATAATTTTCAACCTTTATGTTGCGTATTACCTAAAATGCAATAATTTTGTACTGTAATTTAATTCAAAGGCCTTCCCCTTGTACGCTAAAAACTTGATACTGATGCGTTGCAATTTTATTCAAACAGAATGAAATTTGTACTGTCTTTTCTCATTTCGCGTACGCGATTCATTATATTTTATTAACGATTACAATGTTTGTGAATTTTGTAGAAACGCGGCCCTAACTCGACAGGCAAAAATCTTATACACACGGAACACTATTGCACACATAAAAAAGTTTCGTTTACGATTTTACTTCAAATCTCACAGGTCATCATGAATGATACAAGTCAATGTAATTTACCACTCTCTATGTTGTTCTTTTCTTAGTCCATCATCGAATCTCCTGAGAAGCAGCTGACGCTCAATGAAATTTACAACTGGTTCCAAAATACATTCTGCTACTTCCGGCGCAACGCAGCAACGTGGAAGGTATATCTTATAAATTCAGTAGTATAATCGTACAAGCGCGTCGCGAAACGAAAGAAAAAAAATGTGACAACAAATTAACAATTTTATTAATTTGAAGGAATCGATTTATTTAAAAATAAAAAAAAAGAAAAAGAAAAATATATTTTACCGCGGACTTTTAATTTTCTCCGCTTTTACAATTGCTCGTTTTTACATCATCCGTCAATTTTTATAGCGATTTTATTGCACAAAAACGAAACGTGTTTTAAACGCCATCTTTAACTGGTGAAAAAAAGTTACGACAAAGTGGAGATAACTTCACTTCAAATGGACCAACCTAATGTGAACCGACGTATATGCGACGGGAGTTATAAGGATAAAATGACTGATCATGCAATTTGCATTTACGAGCCGATTAAGCCGAATACGCTTAACTAGAAAGGATGAGCTTTCGAAAATCTCGGATAATTACATGTATTGATTTGAATTAACAGGCTAAGTGACGTGCCCGGCAGACCAGTTGGTAATGATAGTTGTATTGCTTTCTCAAATAGGGGGGAGAACTGTGGTAACACGTGGAATACAACGTATTATTACGAGTCATTTATGAGCCATCTATCATTATATTCTTCTGCATTTTCCTTCGCTCGCAGGATCAATATCAATTCTATTCATCGGATGTCAACAATCGGGCAAAAAGTAACATTGAATTGTACGGTTACAGCAATAGTTAACTATAATACCAGCGGTAGAGAGGATCTTCCATTGAAAAGTCCTCACGGACAATTGTTTTGCTCGCTAATGTTAGATAATCGATTAGGAGGGAAATCGCGCGATTCTTATGAAAGAAGAATAAGAATAGATGTCATAGATGTCGCGTTTCACGCCAACGTCAATAACGTTTCCATATATCACTTCTTCATTCATCGATGTAGGAAGAATCACGGAGCGCTGCGATGCGAACGCATGCTGCAGAGCGCGAAGCAACGCGCGGACGCATCATTTATTTCGCCAGAGAAATGAACGGACGAGACAGCAATTGCCGATTAAATCGGCCTGATCGTTGCCAAAATTATAACACACTTCACAACACGGCGTTCGGAGGCATATCCGAGAGCAACGAATATAACGTACCGATGGTTCATGATCGATTTGTAAGCGCCGACGTGACAATCCGCTTGTTGGCAAGAGTGTTTGCGCGCGCGTGCGTTTTTTGCGTGTGTGCGAGTGTGCGTGAAAGTAATTGACGTTTGCCATGACGCTTCGCCTCGCATGGTTATGTGTACATGAAAACATAAGGAACGCAAACAGGTTTGCCAAGCAGCGAGCGGTGCGGCGGGAAAGAGAGGAGAGGGAGAGACCAGCGAGAGACGCGCACGTCGGCGACGACGAGCAGCGGCGGCGGCGGCGGCGGCGGCGGCGACGGCGGCGGCGGCTACGCGTCACAGCGGGCGGCGCGGCGGCCCCGTCCAATTTTATTCGGCCCTGCGGCATGAATATAATTGTTGTCGTTGCCCCTAGATTTTTAGATGACTAGCTGTGCATTAACGATAAAGGAATGCCACAAACCGTGTCTCTTTCGATTAATCGTTTTGGTTCGTTATTTACATATCCTCCCGCGGCCTTCGACGTCGCGATCACTTAATTGCCGGTTTCCTTCTGTGCTAAACGGAGAGACTATCGTCATCATCGTCGACATTATCGCCGTCACGATCTTATCAGCGGACACTACGCTCCGATTATTACCAGTTTATCAGTTGATTAGACCTCCTGTACTTGATATTATTTTTGTGTATGTCACACGCGCGCTGTGTGCGCGAATTTTCCGTTCTACATTTTCGCTGCCACCTGAAACACACTCTCCCGGCCTTACTTCGAGCTGTCAAATTAGTGGCGCTGCTTGAGTAATTGCATTCATAGATAGATTACTTGAGACGCAGTACACAGTTGCACTTGAATAGTGATTTGCGCTGTGCTTACTTGACATTCACTTATTATTATTATTTACGTCCGTTCGCATTGTCGCATTGATTTGCTTAACGCCTCTCTGAGATTCTACCTTATATCTGTCTTGACAAGCAGCTTTCGCAAGAACACTACGGGAAATGTTGATTGAGTTGCGTAAATGATCTCCGAGAACAGAGCCGCACACAGCGTCGTTCCGAGAGAAAGAGGCGCAACCGACGCAGCAGCGTTGGTTATCAGCGTTAAGTTCGCGAGGCAGGTTGAGTTTAAGGTGGCAGCTTCGCTTACATTCTTCAACGGTGATGAGTAGCCATTGCATCCATCTTTGAATTATCAAGGCATAATGACGCACGGTTAGCAAAGCAGCAAGTGTGGATGAACATCGAATTAACTTTTACATTCCAGACTGAAAATGGAACAGCTATATTCTCGTGGCTTGTACAACACAAATAGAGAAACATCTCGCTTATACAGCAAATAAAGACTACAGCCACTACATGTTCTTCCAAAAACAATTGCTTCCATCATATGTTGTGTTATACATTTCTTTTATATACACGGTAGAAGACATTTTTGCCATTTTGTTATACATATGTTTTCGCGCATTTCTAAAGATGGTTGACATGAGCTCTCTTAGAAGCAGCGTTGTAACCGGTCGCTCTAAAATAAATTAAGGTCTCTATATAAAACTAATCGAGATACAAAGTAACATAGCAATAAAAAGGATCTAGGTCACGATCACATCGAAGATATATATATATATATATGATTCGTATCATACATATAATGACTCGCGTCGATAAAATAAGTTTGCAACATCATTGTGGCATACTTGCATAAATATATATTTGCAAGTTTAACGTTAAACTTCAACGTGTACAACGCAGACGCGTATCTTTTTTTATACGACGGAACCACACATCGAAAGGCGAATATTCTATCGATCTACCATCACGTGAGCCCTCAGAAAATACTTTGCGCCCGAGACAACTTCGCGAGACCATTTGCAACGCTGCTCAGACACTCTGACAAGTCTTACAGTACACGCACAACATCGCACGTCTCACTTAGCGACTCCACCTCGAGTTTTGGTCTCACGATCATCATCCATCCTTGCCTCATCAGCGTGACCGGTCATCGTCATCCGATGTCGAGGACTCTCTTACCGCCTGCGTAACACAGAGCCCCGCACATGAACATACACACACACACACACACACATACACATACATAACACATGCCATCGAACAACCGTGATCCTTTTTCCCCTTCGACCAACCCCCCCCCCCCCCCCGACGACTACCGGGGCCGTGATTGAGTTGGCTTCGTTCGTTTTTTGCGTTGCTTATTTAGTCTGTGTATTATTTTGTATAGAACGCAGTGCGACACAACCTGTCTCTCCACAAATGTTTCATGCGAGTCGAAAACGTGAAAGGGGCCGTATGGACGGTGGACGAAGTGGAGTTTTACAAGAGACGCCCACAGCGCGCTTGCAGCACGACCGGGTACGTTGCCCCTCCCCAGCCCATCGATCAGAAAAATAACTACAATCGCGCTTTTTTACTCTCCTTATACTCTTCGTCTCTTTCTCACTATCTATCTCTTTCTCTTTCTCTTACACCAATGTCTCTCATCACCTCCGAAAGACCAACGGTCCGAAGCCCTTTTTCCCCCTTCTTCCCCGAACACATATCGGGGGACGCTCTGTTTTTGGATCACAAATTTCCCTACAATCTCACCGCGCGCTCACAGTCTCTCCCTTTTTACATATCTATATCTCTTTCTCTGTCTCTTTTTACATATATTTATATATATATATATATATACATACTCACTTATATATTCGCTTTTACTCTTATCATATTCATAGTCGTACCGCTGACTTTCCACCCCACCCCACCCCCACCCCCTCAAGACCCATATACGTATACTGCCAATTTTCTACAATTTTATATCAATATATGACTTTTTACATACTTTTTACATTTTTACATCGATATTTATATATATTTATATATACACATGTTTATATATACATATATTAAGAGTATTTATATAATATTCTATCTTATACGTATATACATAGCTCTTTTTACATATATATTTGTGTATTTTTAATATATATCTCTCTGTTTTACATTTATATTATATATATATATTTATATATGCGAGCCGAAGGCAAACGCACACATTAGTGCGTTTACAGCCTTCGTATGTATGTATGTATGTATACGCACATACACACGCACGCTCTCCTGTGCATTCTCTCTCTCTTTTTTTAATCATACAATGTACTCTTGGTCGCCTTTCACGATATCTACGTCGTGGTCCCTGTTTTACATCTCTCTTCATAGTACTGTACCTGTTTGTACTTGATACGTGCGCATTCATACGTATAGATCTGTGTGTGTGTATAAACCTTTTTATACACCTAAACGCCATAACAACTTTTACTGTACGTCGCTTGTGTGGTCTGTCTGTACGTTTGTCTGCTAAACTTGCAGTTTCTCGAGAGACGACAGAGCGCTGTGTCGCTGCATTCGACAATTGATCATTCACGTGACCGAGAGTCACAGTTTGAATCGCGCCCCGCACTCTTGCGGGTACATTGTTCCTTTAATCGTAAGACCGTCGACTTCCAAATTCCAAAGTTCTCCATGCTAATGCCATGAATCAATGCTCGAGAAACTACCGTCAACACTGTGTTTGAGCCCGCGTGTGTGTGAACATCTTACTTGCCCGTCGTCGTGTATGATGGTAGTCGGCAGTCTGGTGGGTGCGTGGATGTGCGTGAGAGTGCGTCGCCGGTGAAAGAGCCGCAACAGATGAATGGAAGAGAAAGAAAAAAAAAAAAGAAAGAAAGATAGAAAGAGAGTTTAGAAATGCTAATCCCGCTCGGAGATGGGAATCCGTAGTACGTCGTGTGTGCTTTCATAACGAGCATGTCAGCTTTGCAGCGACTAACCCGATCGAGAACGGCGAGGCCTAGTATCTGGCTCAAGTCTAGTCTCGAAAACCCGGAAGCCAGAAGCGGAATTGCCCGGAACAGAGTGAGAACCGCAATGTTGCACTTTGTCAGGTAGAGGTTTGACAGGAGCCGCCTTTACTACGTCTTATTACTACGTCTCTGTTTTATTTTCTTTCATTTTATCCGCCCCTCCCTCTTCTTTGCGAGTCTGTGCTGCTGTTTGTTCTCTCGAAAAGTCGACGTTTCGATCGTGCCGAGATCATTCAAATTGTCCCGGCTGCGAGAGAGAGAGAGAGAGAACGGTGGAGCCCAGTCGGCAAGACGCGCCAGCGAGATTATTTTGGTGCGTCTCACGTGGGTCTCACGTAAACGCGAGCACGTGCGCGCGCGCGCGCGCTTACGTAATGAGGCACCTGCTGCTGCGCGAGCGGGCCCGAGCGCAAAGAAAAACAAAGAAAGAAAAACACGAAAAGAACGAAAGAAAAGCGAAACAACCTGCGCGAAACAACTACGAAACAAGAAACCTTGTCTTTTTTACTCTCTTTTTCTCTATTTCTTGGTGGTCTTGTCTGTGTATACAGAACGCGATCCGCACCAATCTATCATTGCACAAGTGTTTTGTGCGCTATGAGGACGACTTCGGGTCATTCTGGATGGTGGACGACGCCGAGTTCGTAAAGCGGCGGCATCTGTCCCGCGGCCGCCCCAGGAAATATGACCCAACCCCATCACCCACTCCACCCCACCTCTCCGCACAGTAAGCACTATCACTTTTTAGAATTCTGCTGGCTGGCTGGCGCGACGTTCTGACCTTACCGCGGTACTTTTTTATAAACGCGGCGACCGGGACGTTTTCGCTTGGTCGTTGTTCTACAAATGGAACCGCTAAATGAGCTATCCGACCTGCTGCCTCTGGGAGAGCAGTACCAGTTGTGTATGCTTCTGCGTGCGCGATTGCAGCTGTTACTACAATCTTACGTTGCCGGTGCGGGACGTTCTGCAGAGTATCGCGTAAAAGAGAAAGGTCCGAACCCATTTTGCTCTCCTTTTCTTTATCATTTTATCATTATCGAGTTTCGTCTCTGTATTGAACGATACAACTTCCATTTTAGAACTTCAGACATCAAAATAGACTGATATAAATAGACGTAATAAATATATATAGCAGCTAATCCAGAAAAAGAGAAACTTACAGATATTTCATAGAATATCTGATATTGTGTTGATATTTTATTCATTTTGTATTACTTAATTTGATAAAAATATGTAAGGTTACGTTTTCATTTAATTTAACGCTAAAAATACACACAATGTACTTGGATTATAGAATATTATATTTAAATGTTATATTTAAATATATATTTATTTCAACGTTGTTATATTAACAGCTGCAACACACATGCGATAAATATATATTATCATTACCTGAATAGATACATGCGATATAAATATATATTTTTATTATCTAAATTAGTGTAAATGGTCACATCTCACACAATCAGCTGTAAAACATTAACGAATCACTGCGGCAAAATTTCTTTCATTTCTAAATTATATTGCAATTGAACATATATTGCGCCAGGGCAACAGGAAATAGCTCAATGCAGTTTATCCAATACCCCTGGAAATGATTTCCGCATCATGCCTGCCTCGAGCGCCTTTGAAGTCCGATTCCTTAAAAAACTGGACAGTAGCACCACTCCATTACTTTGCTCGTTTATTTGTCAGAAGTGTGCAACGTTATTTGATTTTTCGATCGCACGTTTATTTATTCTCAATTATAGTTTTATAATGCAAGAGAAACACGCGCGCAGTAAATAATTTCACGGGGGACCAAATAAAAGAGAAAATTTCCAACAGTTTTCTCCTCTCATCTCTCTGACTGTCGTTGCATCTTCTGAGGAAATCGTATTCGATTAATGTATTCAATCGCAGCATCAAGCTTTGTAAATTTGAACATAATTGCCTTCAGGATTACTCAATTACAAATGTCGCTGGAGTAAGAAGAAAATTCGCGCTATGATTTGCTTTCACTTGAATTCACTCCTCTTCGTTCGCGGAATTCAACTACGGGGAATTAGCTACGGGCTGGTCAGGATCATCCATCATTGAAGAAGGAAAGTGCGATATTTCCGCGTAGGAGTATCTCATATTTCGAAAAAAAAAAATCTTGCACACTTTTGCAAATGACGTCCAAGGCAGAGTTAATAGGATATTCCCGTATACGTAACTAGTACCGTAGCCCAAGCTCTTGCACCCCGTGATAGCTTGAAGATCCTGCACGATCCTATAACAGCCCAACAACAGGACGATTGGTGAAAGCTGCAGGGTCCCCAACGTGTTTAGTGACTGCTCGCATGAACCTTGGTCCCTAACATTCGTTCCCCGATTGAGGCCCATAAACTGAGTCCCGCCACTGAAAAACACTGCTTATAAATGTATGGCGCTTAATGTAATAATGCCGTTCGTAGTATCTCGTATGAAAGTGGGGTGTTTGTGCGGACAAGCGTTCTCTTGTGTTGAAGTTTTGCTTCCGTTTCAGTCTTCGTTCCGCTCCTTCGTAACAGCAGAGATATTACTTTGCCATTCTTTTGAGCATTAGTACGCCACGACGTTCATAGACGTTTACCCTGTTTTGCGTTCGTTCATTTTTTTCATTGAATCCTCCGCCTCCGCCCTTAGCCCTGCAGAGTGACGTAATAGTGTACCATCCTTAGGGAAGTTCCGTTTCTTCGATTTTTGCCGGATGCGGTTTTTTCTTTTTGCAATCTGTGCGATTCTCTGCTGACGTGCTGTACCAAAGTTGGGTAACAGCCAACATTGGACGTTGTCTATCGGAGAGAATTAGATTCTTGAAGATTCCACAACTTTACAATTCAACTTTGTAATATGTGTGTGATTAGTACATGAATTGATAATCTTTCGGTAATCATCATTAATTTCTCCGAAGTCTAAGACTTTCTGTCGCAAACTGTCTCTCTTTACTGACTTTGCTAAATTCTTCCTCAGAGCTTGCTCAAAGTTCCACCAAGGTTCAAAATGTTTTAAGATCCGCACGCAGTGAACACACTTTGGATTAAGTTGAGAATCGCAAAAGGATCTTGTATCTGCTTCCGCAATGAGCGAATGGTTTTTTGATTTGAATGAGTGTGTACGTCAGGGCTAATCGCGCATGTGTAAATTGTGTATACTGTGTGCTACAACTGTAATCTCGGGTGGAATTCTCCGATCATCGTCGCGATTCATCTTGTATCAGGTACTATATGAACTAAATAATCTCCATCTAATGTTTAATAGTGATAATTTTTGAAATCTCTACTATTCAATTTTAATATCTCTTAAACTTTTATCTACTTTTACTCAATCTCTCTTTCACTTCTTTCTTCTCTTCTCTCTCTCTCTCTCTCTCTCTCTCTCTCTCTCTCTCTCTGTCTCTCTCTCCCACTCTCTCTTTCTTTACTTCTCTATCAATCTCTCTCTTTTCTATCTCTATCTCTTCACACTTAACCCTTTTCTATTTTTCTCTTTATACAGCGCTCCTTTCAGCGTTACTTGATAATCGGCCATAGAAAATCTTTCTTCTTATCCTTTTCTTCGCATGCACTTTTAAATCTCTTGTAACAAGATGTCTGATAATGTACACTAATGAGACTGGGTAAATGTATAATGGTGATTGCCTGTGAAAAGAACATTACGAAAAGTGTACTCTTCGCAAATCGTCATAGAAAAGGACATCTGGTCTCTATTTGATATACCACTCAAGTACGTGATTTACTTGGTTAAGTAAATCACGAGGTAATACGTGGAAGGTAAGCCCAGGTAATCTGATGGCCGTTTATAAGTAACACATTTGTTTCGAAACTAATAAAGTGCTAGATACATCGAGAGTAAAAAGAAACTGTAAAGAACACAAGAGTCGACACACGATTTTATTTGCAAAGTTTCGAAACAGGAGCGCTTTTTTTAATACTTTTTCTATAACTTTTGACTAATCTCACTCAATCACCGATGAGACGAGCGCGGTGGGCAAAAGCGATACGAAGCAGTGTAAGTAGGTAAGAGTTTTCGAACTCTTTGTTCACTCTTTTTAATCTTTTTTCGATATATTTAAATGTATACATTTTTCATATTTTTATATAATTCTCTCTGTCTCTCTTCTCTCCACTTTACACCTCTTTCTCTCGTTCTCTCTCTCTCTCTCTCTCTCTCTCTCTCTCTCTCTTTCTCTCTCTCTCTCTCTCTCTCTCTCTGTCTCTATCTATATTCTCTCTGTCTCTCTTTCTCTCTGTCTCTTTCTCTTTTCCCTTTTTATCTTTATACGTTTACATATTTACGACTCGAGTACACGCACAGACACATAAACATTATGTATATCCCACTTCTATTCCCCCTTCTTTCTCAGATTCGTCCCAACATCGACACAATTAAAAAAAGAACTCGTACACGCGTTTTGTTTCAGGAAATACATGCTTGTGGCCCAACTTCGAAATATTACTAACACGCTTTTCTCTGTCAATATCTAGGGGTGTCCCGTCGAAGAGTCCGACGCTAACGCACAGTCCCACTATGTACGGCGACGCGTTGAATGCCAACTTGCAGGTATCTATTAACAACTGATCTCTAAAGTAGAAAAGTTCATCAAGTATTACGATTTTCCTCCGCGTATTATTAATTGTCTTTAATCGCGCGATTGTGGTAAACGACAAAACGAAGCAAATAGAAACAAAGTTACGTGTAGCACTGTGTTTCAATAACTCATAGCAAATAACAATAATTTCACTCAATGTCTCGTCACCTTCTATTCCTGATGTACAAAGAAGCTAAGTTGATAATTAATATTTCATTACTCCACGATGTAATCAACGATAACTAACCGTCTAATGCAATTTGAGTATTTCCAGGCGCTCGGGGAGTCTAACATGGGATTTTTGAACAATCCGATGTGCACGTCGACAGCGACAAGTCCCGATAAGGAGCATGTGTTACCTCATAATGACTTAATGTAAGTGGCATTTGCACAAGCGCGATAGAACCCGCGTAATAATTGTGTCAGACACACATCTTGCGTACAAACTTCCGAAACGTCAAATAACGTAACATAAAAACGTCTTACAGCGACATTGCCGGTGCGAGACAGTCCTCTTATTTCATTCTCGAGTTCGGACAACGAATTCAGTAGTTTGATAACGTTCTGTCAAGGTAGCCCTGGTTTTAACAAATTGCGAAACATCATTCTTCAAAAACAAGACCATTTCTTACGAGAAAAGTCCCGTTCGTTCGTCGGGCAGCGTCGTGAGATTTTTACTTTCCCCCAGCGTTTTTCGCGCACGTGCACGGTTTATGCGCGGCGCGTATCCATTCTCCAGGCTTCGTTCCGCACGATACGAAAACCGTGAGAGAAAAAAAAAGAAAGAAAAGAGAGAGAGAGAGAGAGAGAGAGAGACAGACAGACAGACAGAAAACGGCCACTCTTTCGCGAAACACAAACTATCCGTCGCAGCTTGACAAACCGCTTGAAACCGCCGCGAGATAATCCTGGAAAAGCAAAATCGTTATTCTCCCGTCGGCAGGACGTGTCGCTAAAAAAAATACCGCCGCCGCGCTCTATGAAACATATCCCAACACAACGCGGCACGGCACGCGCGCGCGCGCGCGCGCGCGCGTTCGCAGCAAGTTTTCCACTCGGCGTCAACACAACACGTATCGCGCGTGTCGTCTCGATTCAACAGGTCGCCGCTGGATGAACCGGCCGTGCACATAAAGCAAGAGAGCCAGAGTCCGGAAGGAGGGAAGCACGCGAGATTAATAAAGCGCGAGATGCCGGACGGCCCCATGGAGCAGGAGACGGAGGAGGATCAGGCGGACGAGAGGGAATACTCGGAGAGCCACGGCCACGACTCCGGCCAGGACGAGGACATAGCGGAGGACCTGTCGATGGCGCCCGACATAATGATCCCGGAGGATCAGGTCGAGGCGTAGTATCGCTTCGCGGCCAGCCACTAAACGCCAAGATGTATACAAGGTGTACCGTTTGCTCGGTCACGCAAAGAGAGGAGCCCTCTACTACACGTAGGCCAGGTAGAGCAGAGACGAGAGAGAGAGAGGGAGAGAGAGAGAGAGAGAGAGAGAGAGAGAGAGAGAGAGAGAGAAAGAGCGGAGAGGAAGAAGAGGAGAGAAAGTCGAACGGAGACTTAAAGGTTAGACAGTCGAAGAGGACGACGAAGGCCCTCAGGACCACCCACCCCCTCCACTCCTCCTTCGTACGAAACCCCCTCAACACATCATATCTGTGCCGCGACGCGCCAATTGCGGCTTTAAGGTAACGAACAGAAGCAACCAAATGAGTGAAAGAAAGAAAGAAAGAAAAGGGAAGAGAGGAAGGAAGGAAGGATAAAAGGAAAGATAAAAGGAAAAAAGGACACAAGTTGGTGAGAGACAAGCAAAACACCGGAGAATGGTCTCAGCGTCTGGACGTTCGGCGCCGGAGGCGCCGGCGTCTCGGCGATATTCGGAAGCGATCCTTCGATCCATATCCTTACTCAAGCAATTGCGAACAACGATGTATTTTATTTTCCTTTCGATCTTTCCGTTCTGGAGCCGCGGCTATATCTATAGACATATACATAAATATATACATATACATATATCTCTCTCTCTTGTGTACATTGCATTAGAAATTAATGTGACGACGGTGGGGCGTCGCGTGCGCGGCGCGCTCTGCGGTCAGCGCGCCCCCCTCGGGCGCCCCCTCGGGAAACGAGAAGAGTATGTAGCCTTCGCTGGAGGAACCGACGCGGCTTCGTCATCATATTCATTCCGCGATGAATACACGCACACAAATGAGATCCGAATGCGCCGGTGGAGCATTCGAGGCTTTTTCGAAGCCCTCCTCACGTTGAGGTTAGGAGGTTATCCGATACCAACGTTCAACAACGTATAATTCTGCTTCAATTGAAATATCACTTGTGCTCAGGCGAAAGTAACGATCGCCGGACACGTGTCTCTGCAACCGGACGTGAATTTGTTATTAATCTCGGATGTTTCTATTATAATATTAACTGTTTAATTTCGATAAATTTTTACCGGTTCACTTTTGCAGTGCGTGCGTTATTACAAAATTGCATCAGTACGACCACAGATTAGGCGGATTTGATTCAACAGTCGCCCCGACCAGTGTGTGTAAAATCTTGTAAAAAATCAAGCAGTCTTGCGCCGCTAGATGTTCAGCCCATTGGGACGTTTACCTTGCAAAACTTGTTACAAAAGCGAGAAAACTTTAAGAAGCACATTGCATCAACACGATCGGTACCACAGTTTGTTAATGATAGTACTTTCATGCTTCATTTGCATAAATTGCAACAAAGCTGTTATTCGGACTGCGAATGAGTGGTTGAAGAACTCGTGGAAGAATTTACGTAAATTCGCGAAAAACGTGACATGATGAGTGCGGATTTCGATTGTCGATAAAGAATGCAAATCGCCAGGGAGCATCGCGCGGTTCCACCAGAGAGGCGAGTCGAACGGACAGTCCGGCGGGATTGAATCTAGGAAATAAATCGATGAAGCCGTGATGATGGTGGTGGTGGTGGTGGTGGTGGTGGTGGTGGGTACGTACGGGAGCGACTGAGTTTAGACTTAAGGTTCGCCCGGCGAACGAAGAGCAATGTGTTATTCTCGCGATTAAGCGGGCTTTACCCTTCGTAAGGGGGGCCCAGTATCAGACAGTTAAACTAAGAATCGCATCCGTGACGAGACCGGATGCGTCCCGGCGTACCCGTCCGCTACTGTTCGTAGCACTGTATAGTCTGGCGAAGTTATGGTCGTAAGTAGTTTCGTATTCATTAAACGATTATTAACGGTCGAACCGAGGCGGTCGATATTTGTAAATGAGCGCTGCGGCACGATGCGTGCGCGACGATCCTTTAAATTTCTTTCCAGTCGAGCGGGAGTCAGGAATCCGCGTTGCAGGACGATACGATAGCAGACGATACGATAGCTGCGAGACCATCGAAGATACTCGAACGAATGTTACGAGCGGAGATAAGTGGGAAGATCGCTAACGCGACGTTTTTATACATACATGACTATCAAACACGTATAGACAAAAAGAAGAACACACAACACACACACATACACACATGCGCGCGCGCACGCGGCAGATAGAAACGTTATCGAGTTGCAATTCTTCTTCTTCTTCTTCTTCTTCTTCTTCTTCTTCTCCTTTTTTTATTCCTTTTTTTGGTCTTTTTCTTTTTTGTATAATATTAGACTTCATCCTCCTCACCCCTGAGGTATAGGATAGACTCAGTACCGTGGCGAAATGGTGCTTTTCAAGTTCCAACGCATTGAAAGCTAGTATTTCAACGTTTTGGGCGATTAACATTAAAAATTTCGAGTTGTTAGGTATTACGCGTTCAAGAAGATTATATTATAGTTAATAGCACTTCTCTCTCCTTCTGTGATACGTGACGAGTATAGTAAGACCACTATATTTAATTATATATACATATACATATATATATATATATATATATGTAATTAAGGGACATAATGCGTTACGAATCGTTCTTGGTTGCTAAGTCTATTGTATATCAATGTTTCTCCAACGAGATAGATCACAGGCGACCACATGCACCACGCTGTCGGATTATGCACCGAACGGAATGTCGGATAAGGCAAGATATCACGTTAATGATCTCCCTACTCTTCTCTGGCGAACGAAGTCTATAAATAAATTAAAGTACTATGTATGCATATACACATATATTAATACGTATACGTATTGAAATTATAAGGAATTAGATGTCGAATGCCCCTGCCGACAAACTCTCTCCCCATCCCGCGTCCAGTCCTAGTCCTACTATATGCACACCAATCGCGAAGCCAGTAGGTTTCTTCTAAAAAAAATGCGTAGTCTCGGACTCCCGAAACTGAAGTATGGGAAGCGCGCTCATATCGGTACGACGGATTAAACTGTTTAAACTGTTCGATACCTTGGTCCGCCGATGACACGAACAGTTCCAAATTTCTCGAGGCGTCTGTGTCTTTTCGTGCGTATTTAATGATGAGCGTTCGTCGCGCGGGCTTGGAAATTTGGAAGAACTTGTTTAGTTGCGCGTGTGTCTTTCCCGCACAGCGGTCGGTGGAGATGAAAAACGAGGAGACGCGATCATCATCATCACGATACAAATACTGCGAGCTTTGCACCTCTCGAAACTGTCGATGATCGAGAAACGAGTTTAGAAACTGGGCTTGCAAATCTAATTTCAGCCTATCTTTCCATAGACGGTCTGTGCAATGTCTCTCTCACCAAAGACGCGGGTTATAATCTTTTGGTATACTGATATAACAGCTTCGATTTGGCCACACGCACAGGTTGTTCCTTTGGCATTCTTCAAGTAATAAGGAAATATTCGTTTGTATCTCAAGTGCNCAATTGTTGCTGTTTTCATCGAATAACGGCGTCGTGTCGATCGAGCAAAGCATCGGCAAATCAAATGATACTTTTGCTTGGAGGTTTCAAGCCAACCGCGGCGCGAGTTTAATTAACGAAACGGCATATATATCTGCGTTGAAGTTTGACGAGAATTTGTGCAGCCATCGCTAGATAATTTAAACCACGAAACAGATATTCGCATGCACTTGTCCCGAGCGTGAGAAGCCTGCGGGGTTAAGAAATAATTAAATCACACGGATAGGAAGACAGAGTTAGACAGGAAAACGTAACGAGTGAGAGAGAGAGAGAGAGAGAGAGAGAGAGAGAGAGAGAGAGAGTGTGTGTGTGTGTGCGCGTGTGGGCGCGTGTGCGTGTGCGTGTGCGTGCGCGAGTGTTGTGTACGTGATATGTGTATGCGTGCGTGCGAGAGTGCCGTAATCGTTCACTGATGAAATTTGCGGGGTTCAGTGCCGTTTGGGCTCGCTTTCGCGTATGGTACTATTAATAATCTAAGTCTATATGTATTATGTATAATGGATTAAGGACTTGACATAACATAGAAGACTCCCCCTGTAAATAATTAAACTCATCGAGGCATTAGGGATTTGCGCATACGTCATTCGCGAAACGGACGAATCCGCCGATATCGCGGCTTGTGTGCATGTTTGTGCATGAATGTAATTGTGTATGTGGATGCACGCGCGTACGTTACCCGTGGTGGTGTCCCATTCGTATTTAATTTCGACGCGGAAGTTCTCGCGGGAGAATAACTCGACGGAAGAAGAGAGACGCTTTCTCGTTTTTGCCGGGTGAACGTTCGTCACGTCGCAGCGTAAGAAAGCCGGACCTGTCGACTGGATGATTAATTAACAATTGGTTAACACTGATCGATCGAGCGCCTCGTCGCTTGACGGATTTCAGCGGGTTTGCGCGACACATTGACTTCTCAGTCTTTTGTTTTCTTTCCTTTTCTATCTTTCTTTCCTTCTTTAGTTTCCTCTTCTTTTTTTGTACGTATTTGTATTTGGGTGTACGCGACAGTGTTACAGTCATTGATGTTACGTTATAAATGTTTCCCTCTTGTTATGTTTGTTGGATCTATGTGCGCGCGGGCGTTGCGATCAATCAATGCACATTCGAGTGAACAATTGTTTCATTATTATCGTGCTCACACGCACGATACCGCAGGAATTATAGCTTTCAATTGTATCCTATAGAACGTTGCAGAATGCTCGAACGTAATTGCCGATAACGAATTCGATAATCGATCACGATTCCTGATGTATATTTACCTGTGAACGTTTTATTATTTTGCTCTATATAAAAAAAAAAAAAGGAAAGTGATGGCGGTTATGTGCAATCATATCAGATAGATCGAAGCGTCCAACATGAACAGTGCCAAAAATCGACGCTAACGTTTATTTATTTAATAAAAGAGAACCAGATAGGGGCGGATAGAACGATCGTGCGGATCCTGGAGGAAACTTGGACGAATTTCTGTCAAATTTTGTCATTTTTCGTATGAAACTGTTAGAAAGAAAAAAAGAACTCCAATAAGGTGCGCCGAGAGAATAAATCTCTGACAGTTCATCATATTTTGTGGAATAAGCATGTTATTATGTATTGATTAACGTCTGAATAGCAATTTCGATATACCGTATAGCTGTGATCGAAATGGACATGTTCAAGTATCACAAATTTTCATCGCGTTCCATTCAACATTCTTACGAGCGTGTATGCGACACATCGTAACGATTCTCATCAAATGAAGCATTCCCTTGCAAGCAAATCAAACATGTTACAAAGATGTTTAAATAAATACGGTTTTAACGTAAAGTAATATATGTATAATCTGCCAGTCGAGCAACGTTAATGATAATTTGTCTGCATTACCTAGCTTCCTGTTTGCTTTTCTTTCTTAATCACTGATAAACCCGTAAGGAAAAAGAACAAGGGAGTTGTTATCGCGATTCGAGCTGTCGTGAAGGAACAAAAAGCAAAGGGTGACCGTATAATCGATCGAATAGGAGACCGCCGGCATAAGTTGAAAATCATTCTCTTCTGAAACGTTTATTGTCTGAATTACTTTGTTAAGTATTTGTACGATAAGTTGCCTTGTAAAAATGTACCGATTTTACTAAGAAATTAAATATGTTACTGAAAGAAAAACCGCACACGATTTCTCTTCAACTGTTCTTATCAACCTCCGTTCTATGCGTCGAGAATGGTAACTACGGAGCGTAGAAGTAGCTGATTAAGTCATAATTGTAAGTACCGATGAATTATAATTTTCACCGTACTTTCTTTGTATAAGACTGACATCGTTTGTATAATGCTTGATAATCCTGTTAGACGTATCGAGATTTATATACGTAAATTAATGTATCTAGGGAATATATGTCTAGGTCGCAGGAACACACTTATATCATACTGTAAATAGAGAATTTACGGAATCGCATTTTCTAGTTCGAGTTAAGCGTTAGTGTTAAGATCTTAGATATGATAGAATTATCTTGAAAGAATATATACTTAATAAAACTGCGACATACAAAACACGAGAACTTTAAGCTCTTTAAGAATTCTGTTCTCAAGTTCCCTGTTAACGCATTTAATAAAGGGATCCTAAACACCTCTCGTAACTTATTATTATTTTTTAATTATCTATTTCTTTATATTACTCGTCAGACACAAAACATCTAACTCTATGAAGTAATCTCTTTGCATACATTTTGATTAAGTGTTTCGAACTTGAATCTTTTTCAACGTATATTTTATATATAGAAGACAACGTGAAAAATCATTTTATATGTGCGAAAAGTCTGTATCGTACGGTGTATTTAACGCTAAAAATGACCACTTGAAAAGATGAGGAAGAATGAAAGAACTCAGAGGAGAAAAAGACGATGCGACTTGCAGCGAATATTTGTTTCGTTTTTTTTTCTCTTTTTTTCTCATCAAATATCGTTAGACTAACATTATAGCTCTGCGGCGCACAGAACTGTCATTTTGGTTCGGAGAGAGTAGCAATTTCAGAACATTAACATTAATCTCATTTGTCTAAAATTTAGCTCGTGTGCGCACTGAATTATCGAGCCCCAAAAATCAATCAACTATATACCGTATAATGAATATTGAATAAAATATAAGTGTGAATCATATTACTTCACCTGCTGTGATTCATGCAGTATGATAAGTGCGATGAAATGTATTATAAAATATTTATTAAATTATGGATCTTGAAATAAGTGCATTATCCTCCGTCGGAATAATTCCATCCAACAACGGATAATATGGTGAATTTCCACATTTGATTACAAACATAACTACCGTTTGTTGATAGTCTATTATATTTCTACGTAATTACATTTATAGTGTCGTTATCATTGATATATCTATTTTAAATTGTTGCTTCTTACGAATTTTTCGAAATATATTGATTTAACTTTGGTTTTTCTCACGAGAGGCAGCCATTCTATCGGTACGTGCTGTTACTGCTAAAATATTTCCCTTTATTTGTTACAATTGTTTACATAATTGTCACTTATAATGTATATATTATTATTAATTATGTTGATACTCGACTCAAAAGTCGAGCCGCGCTTGTATCTCATTGTAAAAATAAATATCAATGATCGTAATCTCTCATTTAACATTTGGATCTCGATCAAAGCTAAATTCAAATATGTACTATAATACATAAATCTTAAATAAAGCGATCTTAAGTACCCATATAGTCGTTCCTAACATTGGAAGTCGGTTCTTCTAATGTTATCGATCGAAAGATTGATAACAGAAAGTGCTCAATTACAGATAGTTCGTCAAAGTGCGCAATTTTCAATTTGTTGCGATCAGAGCAACGATAATTTACTCTATTAATACGAGATTTACAGTAACAAAAATATTATCCACGTATCCATGTTTCGTTGCGTTACATCTCGTAAATCCACAGAGTCGCGTCCTACTCACACGGTTACCTGCGGCTGTTATTACAGGTAAGAGATTTTTCACAACGTTAACGAAAGTCATTAATATACTTGGCGAAAAAAATTTGCAGTTCACCAGTTATTTATTATAATCCATACCTGATTAAGCAAAAAACTAAGGGCGTATCTATATCGTTGGCAATTAGGAGAAAACCTGTCAGAATGATAAATTTATTAAATTCTTCACTCCTGCTCGTTGTTTTTCTGACATTCCATATCTCGCAAATGACTGGACAATAATTCCCATTTAGACACCCATGGAGGCTTGTCCACTTCCTGGGTGTTGACCTCCTCTATCAAGTTCATCAAACGAATGAAGAATTCGTTGAGCTTCCCAGCAGTGCCTTTTCGCAGCTTCTGGAAATGTTTATCTGGAATGCAAGTTTTACTGATGTTAGGAAGCCGCCATATTATTTCTATATTCGGGTCGAACGGTTCGATATTACAACGACTGAGTGCCTATGAGTCTGTGTCCTTTACTGTCATGAAGAAATTATGATTATTGATGCTGAAATATAAATAGGACAAAAGTGGACTGTGGTGCAAATCAATATTTCTGGGGATCGCGACATGACGCGGACATGGTATAGAGCCGACAGATAGAGTCGAATGCTGCGATTATGCAAAGTGCCTCCAAACATCTCAAAAACCAAATGTTATTCTTCAAGGTTGCGTTGCGAACGTCTTGTCTGTTGACTCTGTCACAATACACGCGTGCAAAGAACAGTGCAAAGACATTGTGCGATATACGCAGAATGTCCGCTATACTACGTCATTGTATTGATAACCATAAAGTTGAAAAATATATACTCGGAGGATAAAAGGAGTTTTTGATCCAGATAGTTTGCTGTGTTAACGCTGCCATGAGCCTCTTAGTGATTAAGCTCTGACTTTCAGCTGTCACCGGTCTCAGGCGAGTGACAAATCGCAAGAGGTACTCGAATATGTATCTCGTGCAGACGGACAATTTTCCAAGGCACCGCTGCGGCTTTGAACTCCATACAACGATGTAACTGAGGCTATCAACGTCAAGAAGCGGGTGCTTGAGACTCTCCAGCCACTCGAACAGCAGAGCCGACAAGATTTCCAGATTGGTTTCCAATTCCAAACGCTGCCAAGCGGTACATCGATGGTTCAAGTCGCTCTGAAAATACACATGTTTCCACATTTTCTGAAACACTGTTTATAAAAAGATTATCTCGTCCTGTATCATCACATAATTTACTACGTTACATTATTAAATTATGCAATATAATAATAAAACAATTATTACAATTGCGCGAGTAACTCGATGAGACGATCGGTGAACTGTTTTAGATACAGCTAGCACTAATAACTCGGTCATGACTTTATAACGATCTCAAAAATAATGAGTGTCTATGTCTACATAATAACATACGCAATCTTGAAATTGGCTCATCATTTCCTATTACAGGCCATATTATAAATGACGTCCGATTTACTATTCACGATTCTAGAGATACTTCACGATCTAGAGATACAACTACGGGAGGGGGGGAGGGAGGTTGAGGCGATTAAACGCTCAATACAATGTCATTATTCCACGGATATACTCCAAATGATCGCGGTATCTATCAGACTGCTCTTTTGCATATATACGTGGAAATTACCTGATATTCCTGCAGACGTTTCTTGATAGTCTCCGAAAGAGAAGTACTATCTTTAATGAGCGCTTTTATAGCTTCCTCGGCGGTCACCGTTTCGTAAGCTTCATTACGGGCGACGCTCCTCAAGTCCATGTGCGATTGAATTTCCTTGTAACAATCATTATCGAGTAAATCCTGATCGTGAATACCATCCCCTAAGACATCGTCGACGCAGCTGTCATCTAGACCTGTCGCGATATAAAATCCTGCTGTTACGCGCTTATCATATATCTACGCGTTTTATCATGGCGAAATAGCATCGGAATCGATACAGAATGAAAGATGTGCTACCACCGTCCGAGTTTGTCAATAGTAATACCTGGAAACGTGGAGTCGCAAGAAGGGGTATCCGGTGACATGCAAAACACGTCGCTCAATCTTCCTATATCATCGGAAATGTCTCGGGACGATCCTTGACTACTACTACCGCAGGCTTTCGTGGAAGCTACAACATACAACTGTTTGGTAAATACGGTGTCTTGGAATATACTCGAGTGAATCTCCTCAACATGTTCAGACGCGAGCTTTGAAATCGATAAAATAACTCGATTCAATTTCGCGCATTAACTTCATTCAATTTAATTATGTCCTGTTGATATATTTAAACCGACAGAGAAATATTTTCGTGAAGGACAGAGACGGGAAAGAGAGAGAGAAAAAGAGAGAGAGAGAGAGAGAGAGAGAGAGAGAGAGAGAGAGAGACAGAGGATACGTCGTGCCCGTTGAGCTTTGATGAAAGATGGGACTTGAATAATTCCGGGAATAGAGGACGCGCTTAATTGAGTATGATAACATTGCTTCATTAGTAAAAGAGCGTAGTAATGCTTCTCACTTGAATATTCGTAGGACGAATCCGCGAGGGATTCCGCCCACGAGTAGGAGTGCCGTATGTTACCCTTGCCGTCACGGAATTTCTCCAACACATGACAAATGAATCTTTGCGTGAAAGGCACATTGGAGACGCCGTATATAATTTCGGACGGCGAATTGTCTTCCTGACAGTCGCAGAGCTGGAGTATTCGCTCGCAAATGATAAATACAATCTGAGGAATAGGCGTACAATTAATTAATATCCGAAGCAGTGAAACCTGAATGTTAAAACGAAAAATCCAAGATTACGCGTAAATGCTTATCGTTCTCTCGGGCAACGCTTGGACAAGGTTTTAATGTTGCTCGAGTACAGAGATATTAAATAATTAAGGATACGAGGAGCAACTAATTGAACAGCAAGAAACACAAAATACACACTCTTTGGAATACGCACCTTTGGAATATGCTTGAAAGTGCGCTGCTCATATCCGTGTAAGACATTGTGTTGCTTCCTCAGGTACGATTGAAGGCTGTAGGGCTTGCGATCCCCGGTTGTACTGTGTAAAGGGAATACTATCATCTGCGGAAGTACAAAGTGCTCGAATTCCTGGATACAAAGTATTTGCCCGCGCGTCTGTATGGCAGACGGCCGTTTCATACGGACAAATCTTATCGCGTCGTTTGCTCTCACACGAAGACTGTAAATAAGGTAGCACGCGATCAGGACGCCGGTTCTGCCGAGACCTGAAAAAGAAGTGTAGCGTTCCTTGCATTAACGACGAAATTCAGTGGTTTTCTAAAATTACAGCCTACATATGTAGTGGAACGATAGATCTCATTTAATTACTTCTAACAACGCCATTGAATCGTTCCTTAGCAGCGTTCGTTAATCTTTTTCTAGGGAACAAAGGGAAGCGATTCTAATTCTAGATTACGCGTCTAGATCTAAGACGATATTGATGAAATAAAAGCCCGCCGAGAGCGTAAGCGAAGGCATTATTATGCGCGCTTTAGATTCTGAAAATAGAGAAGATACCAGCAGTTAGATAGCGGTGATGACAATTAAACATCGTTACGTCATTCTACAGGTTGATGAATGCGTAGTAATCGGGAACAAAAATATGAATTGCGGTTGCACTTAATTTATAAAGTGACAGGGAAGGAGGAGGCGAAACGTGCGCTCAGAGATATCCGGTGACAAGTTTCTCAGATGTTATCGCGATTTGCTGGATCGACCAGCTGATTGACGTAAAAATGTTAAAGTGCCATATTTCTTCTCTCTGTAATTAATTCGCGTAGCATGCACACAAGACATTTCTGAACTTGCGGAATTCTAGTCAATTCAGTCGATCGTGATAACACACCACCACGTCGGTACGGAATAAATCCTACAATTTAAGTTTCCTACAATTTAAGTTAAGAGCGCGATCGTTATGTTCTCCTAGTGTCTAATTCCACCGATAGCATAAATTTGATCTCATTAATTCTGATTTTCAAAACGTGCAAGTAATCGCGGACGCTCTGAATGCGCTAGACTCAAATTAAATTACACATCACGAAAGTCTCGCGGCTATCGAAGACACTTGTGTGTGAACATGATTAAAAAATATGTACAACTCGATAGTTCAGCGGGGTGAGTTTTAACGCGATTGTTTCCCACATGAACCTTCCTGTGGACGTAGACCAGTAATTTTTGTGACTATGAAGTCGCCTCGTAGTCTCGAAGCAACCGTTACGGAGGAACCGATCGATCCATCCGAACGCTTACCCTACATATCTTTAAACACTACTCTGAATAATAATAGGCTTGTTCTACAGTAAAATTTACCGTCCGAATATGTTCGATAATGTCTACAAAGTTCATAGCTTTCGCACTTCACAACTCGCTCTACACAACTAAGCTGTTGAATTCTTCAGGATATGTCATTTTAAGGCGCGTATTTGTACTGCGCCAGAATTAAGTTGCTCAAGAACACGCATCGTTTCAAACTTGTTGGTTTAACGAAAATTATTTAATAGCAGGTAATTTCATCGAGATAATAATCGGTCACTTTTTATACGTAATGAAACGAAACGGCTAATCTGACACGACTGACCAAAACTTTAGGACGCAAAGAAATTGCCGGTTACATTCAGGTGTACTTCTGTGTAGGAAATAAATATAGAAATGGATATCTCCTCCCCCGATAGGATGACGCATATGCATCATTTATACGTAAACACAAACATGCGGGTATAAAAATAAATGTCGTCACGCTCGAGATCTCTTATCCGTTCCGCCCGTATTTTGTACTTTAACGAAATGAAAATTACCTGGCACGGCACCTGTCTGTGACGATAATAAATTATATTAAATGAAGTTGAAATAACTAGTTTATAGTCGATAATCACGCTTTTCGCCAATTAAATAATCATCTACAGAATTATACAGCAGTGAACCCCGAATCCGTTTAAGATAATCTCGAATATATACATATATATATATATATACATATATATTGTTTAGTTTCTTTCATATATTATTCATTTCGGTGTTACTTATTTCAAAGACAAATACCGATGAAAGCAATCCACTGAACGCTAAGCATATATGGCAAGCTATAAATACGACTGTAAATTAACACGTCGCGGCCATGGATTGTTAATTGATTTCCCTATTTTCCGCTCTTAGTATTTGATGAAAGTTACTCGCGTGCATGGCGTAAAGATTCGGAAGCACGATGCACACGTGCATTAGCCGACTTTGTATGCACGCAATGCACCGCGGTAATATCGCGCACGATAAACGCGCGTTGCTCAGATCGATACATTTAAAGCTTACGGATCATTGACAGAGCAGATAGCATTGACAGAGCGCATAAACTATCCCCGTGTGAACGAGACTTTGACGCACATGTCAGAATACAGCGTGAGCGGACAGAATTATACATATATGAGAAATCCGTCTAAGAGAGGCAAAAAGAGAAAAAGGATCTCGATTGGTGCGCAAAGATATAGAACTCGAATCGTCGAACGAAACAATATGGCGATACGATTTTTATTAATGCATGCATGCATGCCCATCTGACACGGCCATGCATTCGAAAAGCCATGACAGCTGCGGAGGGATGCAATTGGGTCAAGTGTGAAAAATCGATTTACCGGCATGACAGTGAATCGCTACTCTTCCTTCTTGCACGGCGAAGGCCACGACCTTGACCATATCCAGAAGCTTGCCCATCGTGGCGTCACCGTAATCCTTCAGGGCAAAATTGTAATAGTAAACTGCAACAAATTCAGGAGGGTCGGCGCAAATTGGGACAGCCCGAATGTTGCTGCGGCAACAACGGGGCGAGCCGCAACAACCGTTGTTACTTGGAGACTTTTGCTCCTCCGTATATAGATATATGCTTTTGCTGCATTGCATGTTACAGCGAAGCTCTTCGATCTAGCCGGTGGTTGTTAGGATTGGGGGAGAGACGCTTCCACGCTGTTCTACACATTCGTTTTAACAAGGACGAACCTTCCCCATCCCTCCCCCCCTCCACGCCTGTCGCCATCACAACCTTTACTGGCTCGAAAGCGAAATTTTTTGCTGTTTTATCGAGATCTCTGTCGTCATCGCGCATTTTGCATATTGCGCTATGACTGCAAAACGCAAATAAGGACAGGCCGACTTACATACAAGTAGCACTTTGCACTTTGTGTAATCGTTTGCGTCATTTGCAACGTTCGTCAAGTCGTAACGCGATCGGTGATAATATATTTACATCTTTTTGATGAAAAGACTGATATATTTACGCGCCACTTTGTATGTTTCGGAAGAATGTAAGGAATATTATTCTAAAGCAGCACAAGGATCGAAAGGACAAGAAAGTTGATCTTTCATAAAATAACGTAAGTCATTGTCACCGCGTACAACCACACAGGACATATCTTATATATGCATAATTTGACGCAAAGAATAGGTTTGTTCTGCAATTTGAAACTTGCGAGTCATAAATTTTTCACACCCTCTGACTCACTTTTATTCTCGAAAGGTGATTTCGAAAATCAGAATTAAAATTTCGCGAGATTAATCTCGGCAGAAAAATGAGCGAGACAATTCAGGGATCTCAACGGCAACAATTAACAACGGCTTAACAAGCATCGTTGGTAAATTATTGGTTTAAGCGTTTAATACCTACTGCCATTTTTCATAAAAATGTTCGGGTCGTATGTGAAACCGCTCTCTTCGAGTGGTCCCCCACAGCTCGCGTGTTCACCGGATGTTTGCAGGTTTATTATGGTTTTTATGCTCCACCCTTGGAATTGGGCAATTATATCCTTCTTTATTATTTGCGCGGTGCTAGGTCGTGCCATCGCAAGGACATCGTCAGTCACCCTGAAATATTTAAATGCTCGAGCCCTTTAAATCGCGAAGCCGGCTCACATCGACGGACGGACAATGCTAATTCGATTTAACTCTCACGTTAGTTATTTATATCGCGATGCGACGAGGCATATGTTAATGCTCGTATGCATCTGATCTAAATAAGTCTTCGACGTTGTAGCAATCGAGCGACGCTTCAAGACAGGATGTCAATAGAAGAAAGACAGATAGCTCGCTTATATATAACGCGTTTCCCTCAATTCGACATAAACGATCGGCTATGTTGTAAATATTGCGGAACTGTATTATATTGAATAATAATTCAAGACACACTGCGTATATAATTCAGTGAGTACATACTTAGCAATAATTTGGTAATAATAATGCCATTGCGCATAAGCGATAATTAATTGAATGTGTGTATGAATGACTGATGCCGCCTACAATTCCAAGTTGCGCTAGTTTTGTGTTCTAAACGTGATCGGCGTTACCGACGAAATCTTGAAATCACAACAAGAGGTATTTAAATTTTAGAGATATTCAACAATAGAGATCTTTGCTCGCGTGTTGGTAATATTTCATTATTGTGTCTATCGTTTATATTAATGATATTTTTGTCGTTGTATCTGTTCCTTCTCGTCGTCTTATTGAGGTCTCAATAAACGGCGCGGTAATGCTCACCAGTGCGAAAAGATGTTCTGTATCGCCATGTGAACGGGCGGCCAAGCTTTTGAATTCTCATACTTGCATTTGGATCCGCCGCAAAATATAGCGCACTGTATAGCCTGCGGTGTGAACCTTCGCAAATTCTCCGAGAACTTGTTGTATCCCGCCTGTATCTCGCACACATTCGTCTGCCCGCCTTGAAGTCCCGCCGGAATTAACGAACTTATATCCATTCTACGATCAAACGAGATCAAACAGTAGCAACGACGCTTGCGATTTACTTTGAGGCAAGTCTCTTGAGGCTATGATAAAGGAGAAATTACGAGTTCTACTGCAATTTCATAATTTACAGAAATAGTCCTAGACAGTCATAGTCCATCGTACTTTCATTGCATTATTCATTTTAGCTCTAACGACCGTTGCGAGTCGACGTGTTACTCTTCCGGATGCACATTACGACAGCGTGTAATAGAAAGCTGCGATATATTTGCGTACGAAATTAGAAATAATAATGTAAGGAGGACAATGGAGTTTTCATAACGACTTGAGTGGAAAGATTTGCCGATCTGCAAACGCTCGACGATACGTACATTCGCGAAAATGTTTACGCGCTTTTCATCCATCTCATAGCCATGTATAAAAATAGTGATCGTTTTTATTAATCGCACTCGTTCATCGGTAGTTAAACCGCGCACGAGGACTCGACTGCACGCGACGTGGGTTTAACGTACGGTCTTGGCGATTTAAAAAAACAGTTAACGCACTAAGGTAAGCGCATAGCGACTGGCAGTTCCACCGCCATAACGTCGCTTTATCTATCGTTGAATCGCAAGGGCTGCGCCTGCGTCAGCATGGTAAGCTCTATCACAGAATTTCTATATATATATATATATATATGTAATTAGCATATGTTATTTTAGGTGCTTATAAAGATGAAATTTCAAATATGACATTGCATATCGCAAATTTCAAATTTCACACACGAGGTATATCAAAATCCGCTATTTTTTGGCGCGGGATCTATATATTTGTGTACGTATATATTATTCGTCAAGTTTGAATCAATCTTTGTAAATAAAATTGATTGCTGATAAATAATAATAAATAATAATAATAATAATAATAATTTACAGCTTCAAGTTACAAATAGACAATATGTCCCTTTGCTGCAACTAACATTATTTGTTAAAGTTAAGAGTTTGTTAAGTAACAAAGCGAAATTTATATATAAAGCTTGAAAGCATTGAGTATTTGATTATTACATTTGTTATTTTATCCTTTATTCTACAGAATGACTTGATGACGCATAATTATTTTGTCATATAGAGCAAATTTTTGTGTGAACAATGAAGAATTGTTTACTTCACTCGCTGTTGAATTTTGGCGGAAACGCGTTAATGCACGACAATCGCTCAGCGATTGTCTTTCTCGATATCTTGGTTTGAAGATGGAATTCGTAATTTAAATGAATTCTTACAAACTCTTACGGACGTAGCAATTTTATCATACCTAACAAACAACTCGAAAGTAGAACGCACAGAAAATTTCTTGAAAGAAAAAAGTGCCACAAGCATTATCTCGACGAAAATACATGACAGCGCACGACTAGAGATTTGAACATTCGATTCGACATCTCTCACGTTTGAAGTTGCGCGCTCTCGAGTTCGAGGTTTCGCATCTAAGCATTCATGCGTAATTGCGTTCTGTATGCAAGAACCAATAACGTGGCTTGCGCAGTAGAAGCAGAGAACAATCAATATTCCACCCCATCTATAGCTTTTAATAGTTATATCATTAAAAAAAATAATAAAAAATTATATCTGTTTATTTAATCCCTTTTCATCCTTTTTATTAATTTGTCATAACTGAATAGCTCCCGGAATAGTACAAACCCGTGTCACTCGAAAACACTATAAGGCACTTTTCAGTGCGGGTATTTGGAGAAGATAAGATTCATCAATACTAATTGTTAATCAATCGACTGAAAATATTTCGTCATAAATTATTATTTTAAAAACAAAGTGTGGTAAAGAGAAACTACAGGTAATTTAAAATGAACTATCGATAGTTATCGATAGTGACATCGACAATTCTCGCCTCTACTGCGCAGCACAGGCAACTGAAGAGTTCTCGGTAGGTAGTGATGGACGTCATTCGAGATTAACGGCTGATGTAACGGCGTTACCGTGTGTAACGGCGAAACTATGGGTCGTCAGGTTTAGACAGCTTTAGATAAGATTAATTGAGTGTATTAAAATCGTACGAAGAGCGAACGACTCGACCACGTATCGTTGACGCACGAACGAGGACGAGAGATGTCCGGTTTCGACGAGAATCCCTTTGGGGAACCTACGATTAACGATCCCTTTTCGGTGAGTAGCGATTTTCTCGTGTGTATGACAGTGATAAGGACGCACAGCTTCGCGCTGCAATATTGTTCGTGTAACTGTCAAAATTTATTGCTTCACTTTACTATGTGTCTTTGTTCGAATTTGTTCTATCGGGGACTGATTACATTCTATTGAGCGACTTTGCGCTGATGAACGACGCCTACGAAACTCGATTAATGATTATTGGATGTGTCATTCTGATGTCGGCAAAAATATCCGCCAGCATTAACATTCTTCTTTTTCTGTCGTCACACATGATAGGTTTCTTTATCATAAAGTCCGGTTGTGTGAATCTTTTCTATCACTATATCTGTATTCCATATTTATATAATGACATACTCCATACACATATTTAATGTCACCACGATAAAATATCCTACTGTATTATTTAATTTTCTATTTAATTCTGTTTTAAATTAATTCTTGAACATTTATTTTATCTTAAGATCTAAATTTACATGTTCAGTAGTACTTTACCAGAGTATATCATCTTCTATTCTACAAACTACATAAGATACTGATAATATAGTATCTAAAGATAAGAAAAATATTAGGAAAATAATAATTGAATAAACAATGTCAATGTAAAGACGCAAGAAGATAGAAAGATAAAGGACAAAAGAACAAAAATGAATGGATATGTTGATATCTATAATAGGATCCAGCAATACGAAGAGCTGTAAATTCTACTCCAGCTAGTAGAGGTCTTGAAGATTATAATCCTTTTGCTGAGCAAGGCACACAAGGAACTACACAAGTTAGAGGAGCGTTAAACCCACCCATCTATGGTGGAGTTGGTGCAACGCAACAGCCAGCAACACTTCAACCTACTAATCAAGAAGCTCCTCCTCCTGCATATGCACGTAGTCCTCAGCAAACAGTCAATAGTGCATTGGGAAGCACTGTACCACTTCCACCAGATGTAAATTTATACTCAATATATTTATTTCTGTAAAATGTTTTTTGCATGACACAGAGTTTCTTGAAGTGGTTTAAGATTAGATAAGAGACAGGAGCAAGAAATATAGATACATATATATATATATATACGCAAGTCAACAAATCATAGATAGACTTAAAAATAATGTTTTGACAAATGTCTGCAAGAACAAGGATCTTAAGTAGAACATTTTCAACTTAATTTTTTGGCTTCTATTTTTGACTCCTATATTTATCTTGTCTAGATCGATTCATACCAGATTTACATTGTTTCACATATGCTATATTTCTTATCAGTTTGTAAAACCTACAGGCTTTTATAGTGCTTTCAAAAGAAAATATTTTAATATATTTTAGCAACGAGCAGAATCAGAATGGAAAGCCAGGACAGAAGAAGAAATGAGAAATACTCCTTACTATCGTTAGTATATTACCTAATAATTAATATATCTACACAATTAATATATATATATATACTTAATACAATTAAAATATTGTTGTGCTCATTCGCACATACATACGACCGGGAAATAAATACACATGTTTATAAAAAGACTTAATGTTTAATGAATTCGTATTTACGAGAGAAGGTAATGGGAATCTCACGGTCTCAGATTCGCTACACATCAGTCTAGCTCGAAAACTCGTATACGATTTTTTAGTCAGCTGTTGATTTTTTAGCATTGACTCGTTACAGAGAACTACGGCAACTGATTATCGAAATAATCCTCAAAAGCGTGGGCGCAACAATATGTTAAATATAACTTCTTTTTAACTAGACATGTACTAAAACTTTTGATGTTATTGTAGCAAGGAGAAATAATTGGCCACCTCTACCGGATAAATGCTGTTTCCAACCATGCTTCTATCAGGATATTGATGTTGAAATTCACACTAATTTTCAAAAGATAGTGAGACAATTATATTATCTTTGGATGTGTAAGTTTTATTGTGAAAACACCTATGTATTTATCTATTGAAATCGATAATATATTTAGAAATATTATTTACAAGTTCATGGCTGTGTTCTGCTGTTAAACGTGATCGGAGGATTCGTTTTGATGCTTTGTGGCCAGGGTTTCTCTACATTTGGATTGGCTATCTTATATCTCATACTTTTTACACCATTTTCTTTCATGTGTTGGTTTAGACCAGCATATAGAGCTTTCAAGTATGCCTATAATTCTGTTTAATATTACAAGTATTAAGCAATATATGAAAATAAGTAAGTTACTTCAATCTTTTTTCTTTTGGTTTTTCAGAAATGACAGCTCTTTTAATTTCATGGTCTTTTTCTTCGTCTTCTTCTTTCAATTGATTGTCACTACCATCCAGGCTATAGGTATTCCAGGTGCAGGAACTTGGTAATGTATTTTTTTTATTCTTTAGTATATAACATATGCAGATATTTACATGCTAATATAAATTTTATTATTTATTTTTAGTGGGATAATACTTGCAGTTGAACAATTTGATCACACAGCCAAAGGTATAATTGTCGCTCTTCTCATTCTGGTCATCGCTATTTGTTTCTTCCTTGCAGCAAGCGGTGATCTCTTATTGCTCACTAAGGTACAATGAATATTTCAAATAGTAGACAAAAATCTTCAATCTTTCGATTAACTTCCAGTAAGTAAAAATGAAATTATTGATTTTCCAGATTCATCGCATCTATCGTACTTCAGATGCGAGTGTTACCAAGGCGCAACAAGAGTTCGCAACAACTTTCTTGCGAAATGAACATGTGCAGAATGCTGCGAGCAATGTCGCGGCAACTGCAGTTCGCACGCAGATGGCTAACGCGACTCAACCGCGTTATTAAATAATTCTCCCATTTTATTTGTATACTACGTTCTGGCTTTACATCATTCAGTAAATGGATAGATCTCATTAGTTCTGCTGTATATGAATTATAAAAAGATGAAAAAAGTCATAGAAATTCAATGTGTCTCGAGATTTATTCTTACATTGAAACGCTGCGATGTATGAAAATTGTGCTTCACGTTCGAATCTAATCTCTAATATACGTTGTCTTAACAAAGTTAACTGTACAACCAATAATGAAGCGAAATAATGAAGTATTAAGAGATATTCTAAAATCTTTCCGATTTAATGTACTTGGTTCTGAAGATCATAATAATATTCTATGTTTCAAAGGAAACTCTATGCATATGTAAACACGTGCAAATGCACGTGTAAATACACGTAACATTTCTTTGCATGAGTTTGATCTATTTGTTCACTATTGTTTATCATGCGCATTGATGTATGAGATCATAAAATTAGATTATTATGTGAATGAGTTATATATTAATTATGATTATATTAATAACTGTATCTATAATTTTATTACACAATTGCTTATATTTACTAGCTTTTATATTTTAGTGACACAGTTTCATGACAATGTGATCATGTGTGAGTTAGGTATACACACTGAAGTAATTAAGTTTATTTCAAGTAAAAAAGAAACAATTGCAAAGTTAAGCTTGTGACATAATAAGGTTCATATTTGTTGAATATTATCATAAATGTTAATTTACTTATGAATATTCGCAAATAGCCCTTTTGTAAACCTTGTAAAATCCTATACATTCCTCTTTATATAATAATGTTGGATTACTTTTCGTCATGGCTGTTATTTCACATTAGAGATTTTCATTTTATTAAAATATGAATTCTGTGAAATAATACCGACAGTAAGATATATTTTGATTGAGTATTTTACAAATTTGTATGAATAATTTAATAATCTTTGTAATATGATATGAATATTAAAAAATAATTTGATTATTATAAGAAATCATTTATATAGTTTTTCCGATTAAAGAGTAAAAATGCAATTGTTATTTGTTGAAACAAATATAAATATAGTAAAATTCATTTGTATTTTTCAAAATATTTTAATGATATAATAAATTTAAATACAATTGAAGATTTTGAAGATAGTGGTTACAAACGAAATTGTATACATATCGAGTATAATCAATTACTATAAAATAAAATTACGCAATCGTATATTATTCCAAGAATTATCAAACTTGACAAATACTATAAAAATGATTCGTTAAGTAATGAATAAATTAATTTTTAATCTCATCTAACTGCGATATATGTTTACAAACTGTTATTTATATATATGGTTCTAATTCTTGTAAATTAAGCTTCTTAAGCAAGTCTTTCGCTGTAAGAAAATATTGAGTCATCAGTAAAATCAGATAAAATTTTCTTGAATATTTTATATATTTATACATATGCGCGCACACACAGAGTTTCGCAAATCATTTGATGACATATGCATACCTGTAGAATGATAAGTTGCAATAGGATCTACTGGAAATGAACAACCAATATCAACATCGTTAATTAGAGTAGTTCCAACCAACTCCGCTGCTGTCACAGCATCAACGATTTCCACTTTAGTACGATACATAAGTTTTGCGTGACCTTCCGCTAATCTGAATGACGCATCGTTGCATTAATTTGAGCCAGAATTGATTTAGGATATATTATATGTGCGAAGTGAAACAAAGAAATCTTGCGAGATGCTATACTATAATGAATAATTCAATAATTATTTTATACCTGATAAGACTATCTAAGAGCCGCACTGTTGTTCTTTCAGGCCTTTTGCACGGATTCGATCTGTGATAAAGATATGTTGCACTGAGTATCTTTTTTGCTTCTTCGGTCAACACTGGTTTCAATGCACGCACGTGTGCAAAATATTCGCAAAGACTCTCTTCTCTCCACAGGCCTCCCAGATTTGAAGGACCCATATATATTTCGGAATGGCTGTAACCATTTGTCACATTATTAATCGCTGCAAACAAAATATGCTGTGAATGAAGTAGATCATGTATCATTACGAAATGTTCTCCTCGTCTTCGCAAGCAGCTTTTAAGATATGAGTCGACATCATTTTGTCCCATTCTGGATTTTTATTATCTCGCAAGAGGAGGATCAGATCAAAACGCGACAATAGAGGATTTCCTAAGCAAGTTTTCCACTCGTCACCCGTAAAACATCCACCGTTTGGATTAATAGCTGCGACGACTGAACAACGACTATTCAATGTGCTCACTATACCAGCTTTGGCTATGGAGATTGTTTGTTGCTCCATCGCCTCATGTACAGAGGTTCTATCATGAGAGCTCATCGTTGTGAACTCATCCACACAACATACACCTCCATCTGCAAGCACTAAAGCACCGGCTTCTAAATGCCAGCCATCCGTGTCCTGTAATATACATCTAAGAGATCACTCATCAAACAATGATCGCGTAACTCCACAAGTTGAACAGGTACAAAGCACTTAATGTATACTAACTTTGACAGCAGCTGCTGTGAGTCCAGCGGCGGTAGTGCCGATGCCGGTTGTAAAGACGGATCTTGTAATTAATCGTGATGCAGTACGAAGCAATTGCGACTTTCCAGTGCCCGGATCTCCAATCAGCAGAAGATGGGGCTCACCTCTTACGCGCGTCTCTGTTTCGTTAGTTTTGACGACACCACCACATAATACAACTGCCAAAGCTAATTTCGCCATATACATCCCGTACATCTGTGGATCCGGAACATCCGAAAGATGAGAACGTTATATATTTATTGAAAAGTGTACATTTTATGACACGGTACTACTTTGTATTATACTTTGTAATGTAAAAACTTGAACGTACTTGCGGACAAATAGAAGCGAGAATGTTGTTCCTGCCGCATAACGCATCGTCCTGATAATTTTCCCAAAATGCTGTAAAGGTATTCTTTATCTCTGCGGTAGAAAACGTTGCTTCTGAAAATTTCCTGCGTATGGAAATGCTATTCGCCATTAGAAACGTCGTAGCTTCCGCACGTTGACCAGGTTTTAATATACCCCATTTTCGTATAATTATTCCACTACAAATATTTTATATAAGTGATTCGTTCACTAGTAGCTAATCAAAGAAATGATCGAATAGTCGAAATATTATGCAATATTATAACATTGTAGCAACCTAATGTCTACATTATCCCCAGGTCTACATTTGTCAACAAGATCATCCAATAGAACTACTTGTAGACCCACTGCATAACAGCTTCTTGTGTCGATCTTACACTTATCCTATATAAATAAAAAATATTGTTTAATAAGAAGGCAAAAACATATAAGTAGAAATATACAAAATTTCCTAAGATACCTGAATCTTTATTTCTTGATAGTCAGAGCAATCATCTTGATTTAAAGATGTTGAGGCTGTAACATTTGGAGAATGACATGCGTTGCAACTCTTGGCATCCCTAAATAATTGTCTTTCCCATTCTAACTACAACATTGAAGCCAATGTTTAAATATTGTATTTAATCTTAAAATTAATATTATTATAATCTTATGTTAAACTTTGATTTTATTGTTGCTTAATGATTTACGTACTTTAACCACAGTAACATGTTTGCACTTTTTACAGATGAAACGTTTTTTTAACTTCATAACTGTGGATTGGGACATGCGTACAACAATTCCAGATGTCGAAATTAGCTCACCGATTTGACCTGTATCAATTTTTATTGGTACAGCAATAATTCTAACATGGACCTGTGTATGATGACATAATTAAATAAGATTGTTATTAACATTTATGTTATCAATAATATTAATTTAAAAATTGCATCTACATGAATGAATACTATATAAATTTAAATAAGGTACATTGTTATGATTTAGTTTAACTAAGAATATATGTATATACATATATAATTATATGTAATTAATAATTAAAGTTTGCACTTAAATGTAAATTTTTAAATATTTAATATATATTCATTAAACACTAAGAAAAAATAAACATTATTATAAATTAAACAAAATAATATAGAATCTATAGAAGTAACAATGATAATGATAATATAACAAAAGCTCATACTCTAGTTTTTACTGTTTGATCCATCTTGCATAGTTGTTCTTGAGCTTTTACTATTGCCTTCTCACATAATGGTAAAAAATGTCTAGGATTATGTAAGATTTTCTGTGCATTCTCTGCATCAAGATCAAATAAGGATACAAAACTGAAAAATTACACAAAGACATAAGGAATATTATCACAGAAACATAATCTGCCAATTTTATTAATGTATTGGAACTTAATTATGTGAAATTATACGAGTAAGTAAACTTGAATGAAAAAAAAATATTATATGTTAACATTATAAAAATTTAAAAAATACTTAAATTAAAAAATTAATTAAAACTTACTTTATGTGTATTGAATAGAACATGTGATCATCTGCAGCATTCAATATCTCTTCCAACTCTTTTATGTGATATTTTAACAGATAATCTTCAAGCATCTTGAGGAGAAGCAGTTTATACAGATATGACATAAACTATGATAAAATTCTTTTTAAATTAATTGTTTCATAGTCTAGAACAAATCGCACAATTCAAGAGTTTAATGTTAATACCATTAGTTAGATCACCGATGAGGAAATGCTAAAGACTGTCAGTCCAAGGTAAATTTACATACTTGCAAAGGGACCACGGGGGCTCGACTGTAATTCCAAACCAATGACAATACCGACTGTTTTAGCTGAAGCACCGACAAGGTAATACTATGGCCGCGTTCTGGTAATAGCCTTCCTTTCTTGAATTTGTAACGTCAGTAATTTATGGCTGTGTTCCAAAATTCACTGCCAGTACTGAAAATCTATAATATACGTAATACAAATTATATATTTTCAATACTGGCAGTCGATTTCGGAACGCAGCCTTTATATCGATTACCATGGTGATTCAGGCTGCGTTCCAAAATTCACTGCTAGTACTGAAAATACATAGTTTGTGACACATATACTATAGATTTTCAGTACTGGCAATGAATTTTGGAACACAGCCATAAATTACAGACGTTACAAATTCAAGAAAGGAAGGCTATTACCAGAGAGGAAGCTGAGAGCGGCCAATACGGCGTTTTCGGCGACACCGATTTTTCGCACTGGGAATGGGCGCTATCTGCATCCATTTTGAGAGGGGAACTACGATGCTGCATCCACTTTTAGGTCTCGACGGTAAAACCTGCATCTAGTGGTTGTCCGTGCTACATCCACTTTCAGGCGGTTTATGTCCGTACTACAACCATAATAGTACTTGACAAGCACGGTCTCGCGCATTGTTATACATTTGTAACATGAATTAACATGTTAACATGCACAAAAAAAATAAGAATTGAGATTGTATATGATTAATATCATGAAGATTATATACGATTTATATCGATATATAAATATATGATAATAAGATAATATTTTGTGTGTACCCAAAATTATTTTTCTAAAATATTTCAGCGTTACGTTAGTATTTATTTATACTCCGGCAGGCGTTTTTTAGCGCAGTTGTGTCCGTGTGCATGTGTTGCATTGAAAGTGTGCGTGACGTACGTGTGCATATACGCACTCACACAAACACACACACACACACACGTGTCATACGCAACAGATAGAATCTCAGGGTATATGCTTAAACATTTTCAATTGCCGTACGTTTCTATGTAAGAATGTAGTCGGCACACACACACAGAGAAACTGCTCCCGTCTATCCGTCTGAAGTCCCGCCCTCCGCTCGGCTTGTTTTGACGAGTCAAGCGAAAAAGAGAGAGAGAGGGAATGTGTTCTCTCCATCTCGCTTTGATTCGCAACGTTGTTGAGATTGTGCTTCCCGATACACGGCCGAGACTGACGTTTCACTCTCGGCGTGAATCCAACGAGATGATCAATAGCAATCGATTTCGACTAAACTCGTTGTGTCGATAAATTTGCATGACAAATTAACATTGCACTTAAAGATACGGCGTAGCATTGAAGCGTTTGCAAGAAAGTCGCGATTGAAAATCGCGAGTGCTACATGAACCAAATGAAGGAGCGAGCTTCTCAAAGAGCGTGTGGCTTGGTGGAAGTACACTGGACTCGAGGGGTTGAGGTCGGTGGTTCGCATTTCCTTGGCGGTCGGCGTTGTCCTTTTTCGCCAACCTTTTTTTTTCGTTTTTCAAGAAAATGCACGCGTTGCATACAACATACGTGTACCACAATAAAATTTTCTTCATTTTCTAAGAAAATGCACGTATTGCATACAACACACGGGCATCGCAAGCATTGCACGTTTCGCCGATGACACTTCCTTTGAGACCCCGCCCACCGCTCGACTTGTTTCGACGAGCCAAGCAAAAGAGAGACAGAGAATGTGTTCGCCCCATCACCTCTGTGAAGATAGCCCTTCATTCTTCAAATTTGAATAAAATTATTAGAGTTCTCAATGCCCCTCGCAGAGTTCTAGAGTTCGCAATCCTTTATAGAAAGAGTTTCGTCATTTAAAGCAGAGAAAATACCATTTTAAAAATCGGAGGGCCAACTTCACGACGCTTCTCACTATGTAAAAAATGACAATTTTTTTAGAGTTCTACTCGATTACGGTATAAGTACTGACTTTTACCCTTCCCCATAAATAATAATCCAGGACAGTGAAATCCGGTGCGAAGGTTAAAGTTTTCCAAACTTTCTCCGTTGATATCTCCGCTTCTACTGGGAGTAGAGAGCCGTCAATGTAGTCGAAAATGTAGGGTTTTGAGAGGACTTTAATTTGGTGCCAGAACCAGGCCTGTATCTCTAACCGTTTAGGAGATATCGAAGGTTAAAGATTTCCAACATTTCTGCGTTGATATCTCCGCTTCTACTGGGAGTAGAGAGTCGCCACTTACGGCAAAATGTAGGGTTTTGAGAGGACTTTAATTTGGTGCCAGAACCAGGCCTGTATCTCTAACCGTTTAGGAGATATCGAAGTTTAAAGTTTTCCAGCCTTTCTCCGTCGATATCCAGCCTTCCTCCGTCGATACCTCCGCTTCTGCTGGGAGTAGAGAGTCGTCCATGTAGTCGAAAATGTAGGGTATTGAAATGTAGGGTTTTGAAGGACTTTAATTTGGTGCCAGAAGCAGGCCTGTATCTCTAACCGTTTAGGAGATATCGAAGGTTAAAGTTTTCCAACCTTTCTGCGTTGATATCTCCGCTTCTACTGGGAGTAGAGAGTCGCCACTTACGGCAAAATGTAGGGTTTTGAGAGGACTTTAATTTGGTGCCAGAACCAGGCCTGTATCTCTAACCGTTTAGGAGATATCGAAGGTTAAAGTTTTCCAACATTTCTGCGTTGATATCTTCGCTTCTACTGGGAGTAGAGAGTCGCCACTTACGGCAAAATGTAGGGTTTTGAGAGGACTTTAATTTGGTGCCAGAACCAGGCCTGTATCTCTAACCGTTTAGGAGATATGGAAGGTTAAAGTTTTCCAACCTTTCTCCGTCGATATCCAGCCTTCATCCGTCGATATCTCCGCTTCTATTGGGAGTAGAGGGTCGTACATGTAGTCCAAAATGTAGGGTTTTGAAAGGGCTTTAATTTGGTACCTGTCCGAAGCCTGTATCTCTAATCGTTTGGGAGATATCGAAGGTTAAAGTTTTCCAACCTTTCTCCGTCGATATCTCCGCTTCTACTGGGAGTAGAGAATCGTCCATGTAGTCCAAAATGTAGGGTTTTGAAAGGGCTTTAATTTGGTACCAGTCCGAAGCCTGTATCTCTAACCGTTTAGGAGATATCGAAGGTTAAAGTTTTCCAACCTTTCTCCGTCGATATCTCCGCTTCTACTGGGAGTAGACAGTCGTCCATGTAGTGCAAAATGTAGGGTTTTGAAAGGACTTTAATTTGGTACCTGTCCGAAGCCTGTATCTCTAACCGTTTAGGAGATATCGAAGGTTAAAGTTTTCCAACCTTTCTCCGTCGATATCCAGTATTCATCCGTCGATATCTCCACTTCTACTGGGAGTAGAGAGTCGTCCATGTAGTGCAAAATGTAGGGTTTTGAAAGGGCTTTAATTTGGTACCTGTCCGAAGCCTGTATCTCTAACCGTTTAGGAGATATCGAAGGTTAAAGTTTTCCAACCTTTCTCCGTCGATATCTCCGCTTCTACTGGGAGTAGAGAGTCGTCCATGTAGTGCAAAATGTAGGGTTTTGAAAGGGCTTTAATTTGGTACCTGTCCGAAGCCTGTATCTCTAACCGTTTAGGAGATATCGAAGGTTAAAGTTTTCCAACCTTTCTCCGTCGATATCTCCGCTTCTACTGGGAGTAGAGAGTAGTCCATATAGTGCAAAATGTAGGGTTTTGAAAGGGCTTTAATTTGGTACCTGTCCGATGCCTGTATCTCTAACCGTTTAGGAGATATCGAAGGTTAAAGTTTTCCAACCTTTCTCCGTCGATATCCAGTCTTCATCCGTCGATATCTCCGCTTCTACTGGGAGTAGAGAGTCGTCCATGTAGTGCAAAATGTAGGGTTTTGAAAGGGCTTTAATTTGGTACCTGTCCGAAGCCTGTATCTCTAACCGTTTAGGAGATATCGAAGGTTAAAGTTTTCCAACCTTTCTCCGTCGATATCCATCCTTCATCCGTCTATATCTCCGCTTCTACTGGGAGTAGAGGGTCGTCCATGTAGTCGAAAATGTAGGGTTTTGAAAGGGATTTAATTTGGTACCTGTCCGAAGCCTGTATCTCTAACCATTTAGGAGATATCGAAGGTTAAAGTTTTCCAACCTTTCTCCGTCGATATCTCCGCTTCTACTGGGAGTAGAGAGTTGTCCATGTAGTGCAAAATGTAGGGTTTTGAAAGGGCTTTAATTTGGTACCTGTCCGAAGCCTGTATCTCTAACCGTTTAGGAGATATCGAAGGTTAAAGTTTTGCAACCTTTCTCCGTCGATATCTCCGCTTCTACTGGGAGTAGAGAGTCGTCCATGTAGTGCAAAATGTAGGGTTTTGAAAAGGCTTTAATTTGGTACCTGTCCGAAGCCTGTATCTCTAACCGTTTAGGAGATATCGAAGGTTAAAGTTTTCCAACCTTTCTCCGTCGATATCCAGTCTTCATCCGTCGATATCTCCGCTTCTACTGGGAGTAGAGAGTCGTCCATGTAGTCCAAAATGTAGGGTTTTGAAAGGGCTTTAATTTGGTACCTGTCCGAAGCCTGTATCTCTAACCGTTTAGGAGATATCGAAGGTTAAAGTTTTCGCAACCTTTCTCTCCGTCGATATCTCCCGGTTCTTCTACTGGGAGTAGAGAGTCGTCCATGTAGTGCAAAATGTAGGGTTTTGAAAGGCTTTAATTTGGTACCTGTCCGAAGCCTGTATCTCTAACCGTTTAGGAGATATCGAAGGTTAAAGTTTTCCAACCTTTCTCCGTCGATATCCAGTCTTCATCCGTCGATATCTCCGCTTCTACTGGGAGTAGAGGTCGTCCATGTAGTCCAAAATGTAGGGTTTTGAAAGGGCTTTAATTTGGTACCTGTCCGAGCCTGTATCTCTAACCGTTTAGGAGATATCGAAGGTTAAAGTTTTCCAACCTTTCTCCGTCGATATCTCCGCTTCTACTGGGAGTAGAGTCGTCATGTAGTCACAAATGTAGGGTTTTTGAAAGGGCTTAATTTGGTACCTGTCCGAAGCCTGTATCTCTAACCGTTTTAGGAGATATCGAAGGTTAAAGAAGTTTTCCAACCTTTTCTCCGTCCGTATATCTCCGCTTCTACTGGGAGTAGAGAGGTCGTCCATGTAGTCCAAAATGTAGGGTTGAAAGGCTTTAATTTGGTACTGTCCGAGCCTGTATCTCTAACCGTTTTAGGAGATATCGAAGGTTAAAGTTTTCCAACCTTTCTCCGTCGATATTCTCCTGTCGATATCTCCGTTTACTGGGAGTAGAGAGTCGCCATGTAGTGCAAAATGTAGGGTTTTGAAAGGGCTTTAATTTGGTACCTGTCCGAACCCTGTATCTCTAACCGTTTAGGAGATATCGAAGGTTAAGTTTTCCAACCTTTCTCCGTCGATATCCATCCTTCATCCGTCGTAATCTCCGCTTCTACTGGGAGTAGAGGGTCGTCCATGTAGTCCAAAATGTAGGGTTTTTGAAGGGCTTTTAATTTGGTACCTGTCCGAAGCCTGTATCTCTAACGTTTAGGAGAATTCGAAGGTTAAAGTTTTCCAACCTTTTCTCCGTCGATATCTCCGCTTCTACTGGGAGTAGAGAGTTCGTCCATGTAGTGCAAAATGTAGGGTTTTGAAAGGGCTTTAATTTGGTACCTGTCCGAAGCCTGTATCCTAACCGTTTAGGAAGATATCGAAGGTTAAAGTTTTCCAACTTTTCGTGATATCTCCTTCTCCGTCATTTTCTCCCGTTCTACTGGAGTAAGAGGGAGTGTCCATGTAGTCCAAAATGTAGGGTTTTGAAAGGGCTTTAATTTGGTACCTGTCCGAAAGCTGTACTTAACCGTTTAGGAGATATCGAAGGTTAAATTTTCCAAAACCTTTCTCCGTCGATATCTCCGCTTCTACTGGAGTAGAGAGTCGTCCATGTAGTGGCAAAATGTAGGGTTTTGAAAGGGCTTTAATTTGTACCTGTCCGAAGCCTGTATCTCTACCGTTTAGGAGATATCGAAGGTTAAATTTTCCACTTCTCCGTCGATATCCAGTTTCTCCGTCAGTATCTCCGCTTTCTACTGGGAGTAGAGAGTTCGTCCATGTAGTCCAAAATGTAGGGTTTTGAAAGGGTTTAATTTGGTACTGTCCGAACCTGTATCTCTAACCCGTTAGGAGATATCGAAGGTTAAAGTTTTCCAACCTTTCTCCGTCGATATCTCCGCTTCTACTGCGGA